>NW_027637297.1:10000-235000 GCF_951216825.1 Electrona antarctica
GACCAGTACTATATAATGACCAGTGCTATATAATGACCAGTGATATAATGACCAGTACTATATAATGATCAGTGATATAATGACCACTATAATGACCAGTGCTATAATGACCAGTGCTATATAATGAACAGTGCTATAATGACCAGTGCTATATAATGACCAGTGCTATATAATGACCAGTACTAAAATGACCAGTGCTATAATGACCACTATAATGACCAGTGCTATATAATGACCAGTGCTATAATGACCAGTGCTATAATGACCAGTGCTATAATGACCAGTGCTATATAATGACCAGTGCTATATAATGACCAGTGCTATATAATGACCAGTACTATATAATGACCAGTGCTATAATGACCAGTGCTATAATGACCACTATAATGACCAGTGCTATAATGACCAGTACTATATAATGACCAGTGCTATATAATGACCAGTGCTATAATGACCAGTGCTATAATGACCAGTACTATATAATGACCAGTGCTATAATGACCAGTGCTATATAATGACCAGTGCTATAATGACCAGTGCTATAATGACCAGTACTATATAATGACCAGTACTATATAATGACCAGTGCTATAATGACCAGTGCTATAATGACCAGTGCTATATAATGACCAGTGCTATATAATGACCAGTGCTATAATGACCAGTGCTATAATGACCAGTGCTATAATGACCAGTGCTATAATGACCAGTACTATATAATGACCAGTACTATATAATGACCAGTGCTATAATGACCAGTGCTATAATGACCAGTGCTATATAATGACCAGTGCTATATAATGACCAGTGCTATAATGACCAGTGCTATAATGACCAGTGCTATAATGACCAGTGCTATAATGACCAGTACTATATAATGACCAGTGCTATAATGACCAGTGATATAATGACCAGTGCTATAATGACCAGTGCTATAATGACCAGTGATATAATGACCAGTGCTATAATGACCAGTACTATATAATGACCAGTGCTATAATGACCAGTGCTATAATGACCAGTGCTATAATGACCAGTGATATAATGACCAGTGCTATAATGACCAGTGCTATAATGACCAGTGCTATATAATGACCAGTACTATATAATGACCAGTACTATATAATGACCAGTGCTATAATGACCAGTGCTATATAATGACCAGTGCTATATAATGACCAGTGCTATATAATGACCAGTACTATATAATGACCAGTGCTATAATGACCAGTGCTATATAATGACCAGTACTATATAATGACCAGTGCTATAATGACCAGTGCTATAATGACCAGTACTATATAATGACCAGTACTATATAATGACCAGTGCTATAATGACCAGTGCTATATAATGACCAGTGCTATATAATGACCAGTGCTATAATGACCAGTGCTATATAATGACCAGTGCTATATAATGACCAGTACTATATAATGACCAGTGCTATAATGACCAGTGCTATATAATGACCAGTGCTATAATGACCAGTACTATATAATGACCAGTGCTATATAATGACCAGTGATATAATGACCAGTACTATATAATGACCAGTGATATAATGACCAGTGCTATAATGACCAGTGCTATAATGACCACTATAATGACCAGTACTATATAATGACCAGTGCTATATAATGACCAGTGCTATAATGACCAGTGCTATAATGACCAGTACTATATAATGACCAGTGCTATAATGACCAGTGCTATATAATGACCAGTGCTATAATGACCAGTACTATATAATGACCAGTACTATATAATGACCAGTGCTATAATGACCAGTGCTATAATGACCAGTGCTATATAATGACCAGTGCTATATAATGACCAGTGCTATAATGACCAGTGCTATAATGACCAGTACTATATAATGACCAGTGCTATAATGACCAGTGATATAATGACCAGTGCTATAATGACCAGTGCTATAATGACCAGTGATATAATGACCAGTGCTATAATGACCAGTACTATATAATGACCAGTGCTATAATGACCAGTGCTATAATGACCAGTGCTATAATGACCAGTGATATAATGACCAGTGCTATAATGACCAGTGCTATAATGACCAGTGCTATATAATGACCAGTACTATATAATGACCAGTACTATATAATGACCAGTGCTATAATGACCAGTGCTATATAATGACCAGTGCTATATAATGACCAGTGCTATATAATGACCAGTACTATATAATGACCAGTGCTATAATGACCAGTGCTATATAATGACCAGTACTATATAATGACCAGTGCTATAATGACCAGTGCTATAATGACCAGTACTATATAATGACCAGTACTATATAATGACCAGTGCTATAATGACCAGTGCTATATAATGACCAGTGCTATATAATGACCAGTGCTATAATGACCAGTGCTATATAATGACCAGTGCTATATAATGACCAGTACTATATAATGACCAGTGCTATAATGACCAGTGCTATATAATGACCAGTGCTATAATGACCAGTGCTATATAATGACCAGTGCTATATAATGACCAGTACTATATAATGACCAGTGCTATAATGACCAGTGCTATATAATGACCAGTGCTATATAATGACCAGTACTATATAATGACCAGTGCTATATAATGACCAGTGCTATATAATGACCAGTGCTATATAATGACCAGTGCTATAATGACCAGTACTATATAATGACCAGTGCTATATAATGACCAGTGCTATAATGACCAGTGCTATATAATGACCAGTGCTATATAATGACCAGTGCTATATAATGACCAGTACTATATAATGACCAGTGCTATATAATGACCAGTACTATATAATGACCAGTGCTATAATGACCAGTGCTATATAATGACCAGTGCTATATAATGACCAGTACTATATAATGACCAGTGCTATAATGACCAGTGCTATAATGACCAGTGCTATAATGACCAGTGCTATATAATGACCAGTGCTATAATGACCAGTACTATATAATGACCAGTGCTATAATGACCAGTACTATATAATGACCAGTGCTATATAATGACCAGTACTATATAATGACCAGTGCTATAATGACCAGTGCTATATAATGACCAGTGCTATATAATGACCAGTGCTATATAATGACCAGTGCTATAATGACCAGTGTTATATAATGACCAGTGCTATAATGACCAGTGCTATATAATGACCAGTGCTATAATGACCAGTGCTATAATGACCAGTGCTATAATGACCAGTGTTATATAATGACCAGTGCTATAATGACCAGTGCTATATAATGACCAGTGCTATAATGACCAGTGTTATATAATGACCAGTGCTATAATGACCAGTGCTATAATGACCAGTGCTATAATGACCAGTGCTATAATGACCAGTGATATAATGACCAGTGCTATAATGACCAGTATAATGACCAGTGCTATAATGACCAGTGCTATAATGACCAGTATAATGACCAGTGCTATAATGACCAGTGCTATATAATGACCAGTGTTATATAATGACCAGTACTATAATGACCAGTGCTATATAATGACCAGTGTTATATAATGACCAGTACTATAATGACCAGTGCTATATAATGACCAGTGCTATATAATGACCAGTGCTATAATGACCAGTGCTATAATGACCAGTGTTATATAATGACCAGTGTTATATAATGACCAGTGCTATATAATGACCAGTGCTATAATGACCAGTGCTATATAATGACCAGTGTTATATAATGACCAGTGCTATAATGACCAGTGCTATATAATGACCAGTGCTATATAATGACCAGTGCTATAATGACCAGTGTTATATAATGACCAGTGTTATATAATGACCAGTGCTATATAATGACCAGTGCTATAATGACCAGTGCTATATAATGACCAGTGTTATATAATGACCAGTACTATAATGACCAGTGCTATATAATGACCAGTGTTATATAATGACCAGTACTATAATGACCAGTGCTATATAATGACCAGTGCTATATAATGACCAGTGCTATAATGACCAGTGTTATATAATGACCAGTGTTATATAATGACCAGTGCTATATAATGACCAGTGCTATAATGACCAGTGTTATATAATGACCAGTGTTATATAATGACCAGTGCTATATAATGACCAGTGCTATAATGACCAGTGCTATATAATGACCAGTGTTATATAATGACCAGTACTATAATGACCAGTGCTATATAATGACCAGTGTTATATAATGACCAGTACTATAATGACCAGTGCTATATAATGACCAGTGCTATATAATGACCAGTGCTATAATGACCAGTGCTATAATGACCAGTGTTATATAATGACCAGTGCTATATAATGACCAGTGTTATATAATGACCAGTGCTATAATGACCAGTGCTATATAATGACCAGTGCTATAATGACCAGTGCTATAATGACCAGTGTTATATAATGACCAGTGCTATAATGACCAGTGCTATATAATGACCAGTGCTATATAATGACCAGTGCTATAATGACCAGTGCTATAATGACCAGTGCTATAATGACCAGTGCTATAATGACCAGTGCTATAATGACCAGTGTTATATAATGACCAGTGTTATAATGACCAGTGCTATATAATGACCAGTGCTATAATGACCAGTGATATAATGACCAGTGCTATAATGACCAGTGCTATAATGACCAGTATAATGACCAGTGCTATAATGACCAGTGCTATAATGACCAGTATAATGACCAGTGCTATAATGACCAGTGCTATATAATGACCAGTGCTATAATGACCAGTGCTATATAATGACCAGTGCTATAATGACCAGTGCTATAATGACCAGTGCTATAATGACCAGTGCTATAATGACCAGTGTTATAATGACCAGTACTATATAATGACCAGTGCTATATAATGACCAGTGCTATATAATGACCAGTGCTATAATGACCAGTGCTATAATGACCAGTGCTATATAATGACCAGTGCTATATAATGACCAGTGCTATATAATGACCAGTGCTATATAATGACCAGTGCTATAATGACCAGTACTATATAATGACCAGTGCTATAATGACCAGTGCTATATAATGACCAGTGCTATAATGACCAGTGCTATATAATGACCAGTGCTATAATGACCAGTGCTATATAATGACCAGTGCTATATAATGACCAGTGCTATAATGACCAGTGCTATATAATGACCAGTGCTATAATGACCAGTACTATATAATGACCAGTGCTATAATGACCAGTACTATAATGACCAGTGCTATAATGACCAGTGCTATAATGACCAGTGCTATAATGACCAGTGCTATAATGACCAGTGCTATATAATGACCAGTGCTATAATGACCAGTGCTATATAATGACCAGTGCTATAATGACCAGTGCTATAATGACCAGTGCTATAATGACCAGTGCTATAATGACCAGTGCTATAATGACCAGTGCTATAATGACCAGTGCTATAATGACCAGTGCTATATAATGACCAGTGCTATAATGACCAGTGCTATAATGACCAGTGTTATAATGACCAGTGCTATATAATGACCAGTGCTATAATGACCAGTGCTATAATGACCAGTGTTATATAATGACCAGTGCTATAATGACCAGTGCTATAATGACCAGTGCTATAATGACCAGTGTTATAATGACCAGTGCTATATAATGACCAGTGCTATAATGACCAGTGATATAATGACCAGTGCTATAATGACCAGTGCTATAATGACCAGTATAATGACCAGTGCTATAATGACCAGTGCTATAATGACCAGTATAATGACCAGTGCTATAATGACCAGTGCTATATAATGACCAGTGCTATATAATGACCAGTGTTATAATGACCAGTGCTATATAATGACCAGTGCTATAATGACCAGTGCTATAATGACCAGTGTTATAATGACCAGTACTATATAATGACCAGTGCTATATAATGACCAGTGCTATATAATGACCAGTGCTATAATGACCAGTGCTATATAATGACCAGTGCTATATAATGACCAGTGCTATAATGACCAGTGCTATATAATGACCAGTGCTATAATGACCAGTGCTATATAATGACCAGTGCTATAATGACCAGTGCTATATAATGACCAGTGCTATAATGACCAGTACTATATAATGACCAGTGCTATAATGACCAGTACTATAATGACCAGTGCTATAATGACCAGTGCTATAATGACCAGTGCTATAATGACCAGTGCTATAATGACCAGTGCTATATAATGACCAGTGCTATAATGACCAGTGCTATATAATGACCAGTGCTATAATGACCAGTGCTATAATGACCAGTGCTATAATGACCAGTGCTATATAATGACCAGTGCTATAATGACCAGTGCTATAATGACCAGTGTTATAATGACCAGTGCTATATAATGACCAGTGCCATAATGACCAGTGCTATAATGACCAGTGCTATAATGACCAGTGTTATATAATGACCAGTGCTATAATGACCAGTGCTATAATGACCAGTGCTATAATGACCAGTGCTATATAATGACCAGTGCTATAATGACCAGTGTTATATAATGACCAGTGTTATATAATGACCAGTGCTATAATGACCAGTGTTATATAATGACCAGTGCTATAATGACCAGTGCTATAATGACCAGTGTTATATAATGACCAGTGCTATAATGACCAGTGCTATAATGACCAGTGCTATAATGACCAGTGTTATATAATGACCAGTGCTATAATGACCAGTACTATATAATGACCAGTGCTATAATGACCAGTGCTATATAATGACCAGTGCTATAATGACCAGTGCTATAATGACCAGTGCTATAATGACCAGTGCTATATAATGACCAGTGCTATAATGACCAGTGCTATAATGACCAGTGTTATATAATGACCAGTGCTATAATGACCAGTACTATATAATGACCAGTGCTATATAATGACCAGTGCTATAATGACCAGTGCTATAATGACCAGTGCTATAATGACCAGTGCTATAATGACCAGTGTTATATAATGACCAGTGTTATAATGACCAGTGCTATATAATGACCAGTGCTATAATGACCAGTGCTATAATGACCAGTGTTATATAATGACCAGTGCTATATAATGACCAGTGCTATATAATGACCAGTGCTATAATGACCAGTGCTATAATGACCAGTGCTATAATGACCAGTGCTATAATGACCAGTGCTATAATGACCAGTACTATATAATGACCAGTGCTATAATGACCAGTGCTATATAATGACCAGTGCTATAATGACCAGTACTATATAATGACCAGTGCTATATAATGACCAGTGCTATAATGACCAGTACTATATAATGACCAGTGCTATATAATGACCAGTGCTATAATGACCAGTACTATATAATGACCAGTGCTATATAATGACCAGTGCTATAATGACCAGTACTATATAATGACCAGTACTATATAATGACCAGTGCTATATAATGACCAGTGCTATAATGACCAGTGCTATATAATGACCAGTACTATATAATGACCAGTACTATATAATGACCAGTGCTATATAATGACCAGTGCTATAATGACCAGTACTATATAATGACCAGTGCTATATAATGACCAGTGCTATAATGACCAGTGCTATAATGACCAGTGCTATAATGACCAGTGCTATAATGACCAGTGCTATAATGACCAGTGCTATATAATGACCAGTGCTATAATGACCAGTGCTATATAATGACCAGTGCTATATAATGACCAGTGCTATATAATGACCAGTGCTATATAATGACCAGTGCTATATAATGACCAGTGCTATAATGACCAGTGCTATATAATGACCAGTGCTATAATGACCAGTGCTATAATGACCAGTGCTATATAATGACCAGTGCTATAATGACCAGTGCTATAATGACCAGTGCTATAATGACCAGTGCTATATAATGACCAGTGCTATATAATGACCAGTGCTATAATGACCAGTGCTATATAATGACCAGTGCTATATAATGACCAGTGCTATATAATGACCAGTGCTATAATGACCAGTGCTATATAATGACCAGTGCTATATAATGACCAGTGCTATATAATGACCAGTGCTATAATGACCAGTGCTATAATGACCAGTGCTATAATGACCAGTGCTATATAATGACCAGTGCTATATAATGACCAGTGCTATAATGACCAGTGCTATAATGACCAGTGCTATAATGACCAGTGCTATATAATGACCAGTGCTATATAATGACCAGTGCTATATAATGACCAGTGCTATATAATGACCAGTACTATATAATGACCAGTGCTATAATGACCAGTACTATAATGACCAGTGCTATAATGACCAGTGCTATAATGACCAGTGCTATATAATGACCAGTGCTATATAATGACCAGTGCTATAATGACCAGTGCTATATAATGACCAGTACTATAATGACCAGTACTATAATGACCAGTGCTATAATGGCCAGTGCTATATAATGACCAGTGATATAATGACCAGTGATATAATGACCAGTGCTATAATGACCAGTGCTATAATGACCAGTGCTATAATGACCAGTGCTATATAATGACCAGTGCTATAATGACCAGTGCTATATAATGACCAGTGCTATATAATGACCAGTGCTATATAATGACCAGTGCTATATAATGACCAGTGCTATAATGACCAGTGCTATATAATGACCAGTGCTATATAATGACCAGTGCTATAATGACCAGTGCTATAATGACCAGTGCTATATAATGACCAGTGCTATAATGACCAGTGCTATAATGACCAGTGCTATAATGACCAGTGCTATAATGACCAGTGCTATATAATGACCAGTGCTATATAATGACCAGTGCTATAATGACCAGTGCTATATAATGACCAGTGCTATATAATGACCAGTGCTATATAATGACCAGTGCTATAATGACCAGTGCTATAATGACCAGTGCTATATAATGACCAGTGCTATAATGACCAGTGCTATAATGACCAGTGCTATAATGACCAGTGCTATATAATGACCAGTGCTATAATGACCAGTGCTATAATGACCAGTGCTATAATGACCAGTGCTATAATGACCAGTGCTATATAATGACCAGTGCTATATAATGACCAGTGCTATAATGACCAGTGCTATAATGACCAGTGCTATAATGACCAGTGCTATATAATGACCAGTGCTATAATGACCAGTGCTATATAATGACCAGTGCTATATAATGACCAGTGCTATAATGACCAGTGCTATAATGACCAGTGCTATATAATGACCAGTGCTATATAATGACCAGTGCTATAATGACCAGTGCTATAATGACCAGTGCTATAATGACCAGTGCTATATAATGACCAGTGCTATATAATGACCAGTGCTATATAATGACCAGTGCTATATAATGACCAGTGCTATAATGACCAGTGCTATAATGACCAGTGCTATAATGACCAGTGCTATATAATGACCAGTGCTATAATGACCAGTGCTATATAATGACCAGTGCTATATAATGACCAGTGCTATATAATGACCAGTGCTATATAATGACCAGTGCTATATAATGACCAGTGCTATAATGACCAGTGCTATATAATGACCAGTGCTATATAATGACCAGTGCTATAATGACCAGTGCTATAATGACCAGTGCTATAATGACCAGTGCTATAATGACCAGTGCTATATAATGACCAGTGCTATATAATGACCAGTGCTATATAATGACCAGTGCTATAATGACCAGTGCTATAATGACCAGTGCTATATAATGACCAGTGCTATAATGACCAGTGCTATAATGACCAGTGCTATAATGACCAGTGCTATATAATGACCAGTGCTATATAATGACCAGTGCTATAATGACCAGTGCTATAATGACCAGTGCTATAATGACCAGTGCTATATAATGACCAGTGCTATATAATGACCAGTGCTATATAATGACCAGTGCTATAATGACCAGTGCTATAATGACCAGTGCTATAATGACCAGTGCTATAATGACCAGTGCTATATAATGACCAGTGCTATAATGACCAGTGCTATATAATGACCAGTGCTATATAATGACCAGTGCTATAATGACCAGTGCTATAATGACCAGTGCTATATAATGACCAGTGCTATAATGACCAGTGCTATAATGACCAGTGCTATAATGACCAGTGCTATATAATGACCAGTGCTATATAATGACCAGTGCTATATAATGACCAGTGCTATAATGACCAGTGCTATAATGACCAGTGCTATAATGACCAGTGCTATATAATGACCAGTGCTATAATGACCAGTGCTATATAATGACCAGTGCTATATAATGACCAGTGCTATATAATGACCAGTGCTATATAATGACCAGTGCTATAATGACCAGTGCTATATAATGACCAGTGCTATATAATGACCAGTGCTATAATGACCAGTGCTATAATGACCAGTGCTATAATGACCAGTGCTATAATGACCAGTGCTATATAATGACCAGTGCTATAATGACCAGTGCTATATAATGACCAGTGCTATATAATGACCAGTGCTATATAATGACCAGTGCTATATAATGACCAGTGCTATATAATGACCAGTGCTATATAATGACCAGTGCTATAATGACCAGTGCTATAATGACCAGTGCTATAATGACCAGTGCTATAATGACCAGTGCTATAATGACCAGTGCTATATAATGACCAGTGCTATAATGACCAGTGCTATAATGACCAGTGCTATATAATGACCAGTGCTATAATGACCAGTGCTATAATGACCAGTGCTATAATGACCAGTGCTATAATGACCAGTGCTATAATGACCAGTGCTATAATGACCAGTACTATATAATGACCAGTGCTATAATGACCAGTGCTATAATGACCAGTGCTATAATGACCAGTGCTATAATGACCAGTGCTATATAATGACCAGTGCTATATAATGACCAGTGCTATAATGACCAGTGCTATAATGACCAGTGCTATAATGACCAGTACTATATAATGACCAGTGCTATAATGACCAGTGCTATAATGACCAGTGCTATATAATGACCAGTGCTATATTATGACCAGTGCTATAATGACCAGTGCTATAATGACCAGTGCTATAATGACCAGTGCTATAATGACCAGTGCTATATAATGACCAGTGCTATAATGACCAGTGCTATAATGACCAGTGCTATATAATGACCAGTGCTATAATGACCAGTGCTATAATGACCAGTTCTATATAATGACCAGTGCTATAATGACCAGTGCTATAATGACCAGTGCTATATAATGACCAGTTCTATATAATGACCAGTTCTATAATGACCAGTGCTATAATGACCAGTGCTATAATGACCAGTGCTATAATGACCAGTGCTATAATGACCAGTTCTATATAATGACCAGTTCTATATAATGACCAGTGCTATAATGACCAGTGCTATAATGACCAGTGCTATAATGACCAGTGCTATATAATGACCAGTGCTATATAATGACCAGTGCTATATAATGACCAGTGCTATATAATGACCAGTGCTATATAATGACCAGTGCTATATAATGACCAGTGCTATAATGACCAGTGCTATAATGACCAGTGCTATAATGACCAGTTCTATATAATGACCAGTGCTATAATGACCAGTGCTATAATGACCAGTGCTATAATGACCAGTGCTATAATGACCAGTGCTATAATGACCAGTTCTATATAATGACCAGTGCTATAATGACCAGTGCTATAATGACCAGTTCTATATAATGACCAGTGCTATATAATGACCAGTGCTATAATGACCAGTGCTATAATGACCAGTGCTATAATGACCAGTTCTATATAATGACCAGTGATATAATGACCAGTGCTATATAATGACCAGTGCTATATAATGACCAGTGCTATAATGACCAGTGCTCTAATGACCAGTGCTATATAATGACCAGTGCTATAATGACCAGTGCTATATAATGACCAGTGCTATAATGACCAGTGCTATAATGACCAGTGCTATAATGACCAGTGCTCTAATGACCAGTGCTATATAATGACCAGTGCTATATAATGACCAGTGCTATATAATGACCAGTGCTATAATGACCAGTGCTATATAATGACCAGTGCTATATAATGACCAGTGCTATATAATGACCAGTGCTATAATGACCAGTGCTATAATGACCAGTGCTATATAATGACCAGTGCTATAATGACCAGTGCTATAATGACCAGTGCTATATAATGACCAGTGCTATATAATGACCAGTGCTATATAATGACCAGTGCTATAATGACCAGTGCTATATAATGACCAGTGATATAATGACCAGTGCTATAATGACCAGTGCTATATAATGACCAGTGCTATATAATGACCAGTGCTATAATGACCAGTGCTATAATGACCAGTGCTATAATGACCAGTGCTATATAATGACCAGTGATATAATGACCAGTGATATAATGACCAGTGCTATATAATGACCAGTGCTATATAATGACCAGTGCTTGCTATATAATGACCAGTGCTATATATAATGACCAGTGCTATATAATGACCAGTGCTATATAATGACCAGTGCTATAATGACCAGTGATATAATGACCAGTGCTATAATGACCAGTGCTATATAATGACCAGTGCTATATAATGACCAGTGCTATAATGACCAGTTCTATATAATGACCAGTTCTATATAATGACCAGTGCTATATAATGACCAGTGCTATAATGACCAGTGCTATATAATGACCAGTGCTATATAATGACCAGTGCTATAATGACCAGTGCTATATAATGACCAGTGCTATATAATGACCAGTGATATAATGACCAGTGCTATATAATGACCAGTGCTATATAATGACCAGTGCTATATAATGACCAGTGCTATAATGACCAGTGCTATATAATGACCAGTGCTATATAATGACCAGTGATATAATGACCAGTGCTATATAATGACCAGTGCTATATAATGACCAGTGCTATAATGACCAGTGCTATATAATGACCAGTGCTCTAATGACCAGTGCTATATAATGACCAGTGCTATATAATGACCAGTGATATAATGACCAGTGCTATAATGACCAGTGCTATATAATGACCAGTGCTATATAATGACCAGTGCTATATAATGACCAGTGCTATAATGACCAGTGCTATAATGACCAGTGCTATATAATGACCAGTGCTTGCTATATAATGACCAGTGCTATATATAATGACCAGTGCTATATAATGACCAGTGCTATATAATGACCAGTGCTATATAATGCATATTCTGTCGATAGTTGCAAGAAAGATTGTGACACTTAATTGGATGAAACCCAACCCACCTACTATTGATCAGTGGCTAGAAAAAGTTAAACAAATATATAAGATGGAATATATGACTAGTTACAAATGAAGCTCCCTAACTTCAAAAGGAGATGGGAGTTAGTGGCAGAATATCTGGAAGCAGATTCTACTAATATAAACGCTGCCCAGACACCCTACATTAAAACCTCCCATATCACAGTGTTCACCCCCAAGGCACTCGCAGGGCAAATAATATTACTATATTTTACTATGTATTTTAGTTTGTTTTCTTTCTTTTTCTTGTAATGTCACTTATTTTACTTTACTTTACACTTAAAAAAATTAACTGAGAGAAAATGAACATGTCTTGTAATATGAAATGAAATTGCCTGTAAATGATTTTATAATGGCAATAAACAAGTTTAAAAAAAGAAAGAAAATTCAACTCCTGTGTGTGTGTGTGTGTGTGTTTCAGGATCGGTTCACACTAGGGTCTGTCCTGTTGGACTCTGACCTCCAGAGAGAAGTGACCTCCGTCCTGTCAGCCTGTCAGGACACACACACCCCTCTGGACTTCAGCCACGCACACACACACTGACACACACACACTTGACACACACACACACACACACACACGCGCACACACACAGGAGTGTATTTTGTGTTAAATGTGTAAAAGGAAAGACTCCAACATTCTATATTTCCAGTCATGCTTTTTGTTTAGTTTTATACAACTTATTGTTTTAACATCATCCTGTAAGTCTTTGGTTTGTTTAGTTTTAACATCATCCTGTAAGTCTTTGGTTTGTTTAGTTTTAACGTCATCCTGTAAGTCTTTGGTTTCATGATGTTGACGTTCTTCATTAAAGATGTAGTGAAAAGGTTTGTCGTCGTCGTGTTTTATTGTTTTATATTGTTTTATATTCCTATTTAGAGCTTTAATCAGGCCTAAAACGTTGAACCCGACCCGGCCCGACACCCCACAGACCCTCCCTCCCAGGGACCCCCACAGACCCTCCCAGGGACCCCCACAGACCCTGCCAGGGACCCCCACAGACCCTCCCTCCCAGGGACCCCCACAGACCCTCCCAGGGACCCCCACAGACCCTCCCAGGGACCCCCACAGACCCTCCCAGGGACCCCCACAGACCCTCCCTCCCAGGGACCCCCACAGACCCTCCCAGGGACCCCCACAGACACTCCCTCCCAGGGACCCCCACAGACACTCCCTCCCAGGGACCCCCACAGACACTCCCTCCCAGGGACCCCCACAGACCCTCCCTCCCAGGGACCCCCACAGACCCTCCCAGGGACCCCCACAGACACTCCCTCCCAGGGACCCCCACAGACCCTCCCAGGGACCCCCACAGACCCTCCCAGGGACCCCCACAGACACTCCCTCCCAGGGACCCCCACAGACCCTCCCTCCCAGGGACCCCCACAGACCCTCCCAGGGACCCCCACAGACACTCCCTCCCAGGGACCCCCACAGACCCTCCCAGGGACCCCCACAGACCCTCCCAGGGACCCCCACAGACCCTCCCTCCCAGGGACCCCCACAGACACTCCCTCCCAGGGACCCCCACAGACCCTCCCAGGGACCCCCACAGACCCTCCCTCCCAGGGACCCCCACAGACCCTCCCTCCCAGGGACCCCCACAGACACTCCCTCCCAGGGACCCCCACAGACCCTCCCTCCCAGGGACCCCCACAGACCCTCCCAGGGACCCCCACAGACACTCCCTCCCAGGGACCCCCACAGACCCTCCCTCCCAGCGACCCCCACAGACCCTCCCTCCCAGGGACCCCCACAGAAGCAAAGATTTGAGTTAAAAACATTCGCTCTAAAAGCATATCTGAACTAGAAAAAGTGCCCCTCGGGGCACAGGTCTCCACCAGGCCAGGTCAGGTTGTGGCCTCCTGGTGGCGCTATAATAGGACAATGTGAAAACGGTGCCATTTGTTCCATTAATGGCAATTCACTCTTCGCTAAGTCCCACCCAAGCCCGTTGTTGGCCAATACCACGTTAGCGACGGTTACTAAGGTAGAAAACTGGTCACGCTTGCATGCTGGTCAAATACCTGGCTCTCAAAGTCAGTCAGTTAGCACATAAGCGAACACAACAAAAGCTGATTCTGACAGTTTATGACATCAGGAAAACTTTTCGTCTTTTGATAGATTTATAAAGTAACTATTTTGGTTGGAGATATACAGTGAAGCGGTTCTGGTGTTCCCAACTCTCGTTTGTAAACAAGTCTCCATGCTGTTTGAGATGCACCCAGCTGCAGTCCCAGACATTTCTCCTAAAGTGTCTCCCTCAAACGCGTCCAAAATTGTGTATGGTGTTTGCGACAAGTGGACGAGATCAAATACATTTGTTTACATCCAACGGCCTGGATGGAAGGCTGAGACCGAGGCTACTTCAGAAGTGTGTGTACAGATTTGGAGGCAAACCGGAACTTCTTTCCACACAAACTTGTCAGGGTTGCCAGGTCTGATTATTTCCCGCTACTTTTGGCTTAAGGCTAATAATTAGTGTATGTAATACATTACCAAAACATTAATTATCATAGACATAGGCCTACATAGTATTTATAATGATAAAGGCATACAATCTTTTTATTATGATTATATATGGTCATATGATTGTGTTTGTTTTGGCTTGTTTTTCTTGATTTGGCTTTAAGAGTTGGCTTGTTTTTGGAGGTGGGTTGGCTTATTTCTCTCACACAATGTGGCAACACTGAAATCAAAACAAAAACAGACAAGACAACGTTGACATTTTTTATTAAAAATAAAAGTGAGTGAGTTTTCCTGATGTCATAAACGGTCAGAACCAGCTTAGTGTTCTAAAAGAGTGACTTTGAGAGCTGTTCCCCCGTTACAATGGAAGTCAATGAGAGCCTATTTTTATTTCTAATATGTACTATTAAACTGCACAACGGAGCGAAATAATTCATGGAACGGACTAGTTTGCTCATAACAAGGTAAGAAAACAAACCCTCTTTCTGAGGTCCACACATGCTGTAGGCCTACAGCAAATATATTTATTGACATTGCTTAAACATTTTGACCAGCATTGCAAGCGTGACCAGTTTTCTACCTTAGTAACCGTCGCTAACGTGGTATTGGCCAACAACGGGCTTGGGTGGGACTTAGCGAAGAGCTAATTGGATGATTTGAGGCATTTTGTTCCAAAAATGTGTTTTGCAATAATCCACCTGTTGGTGGCGCTATAACAGGCCAATGTGAAAAGGGTGGGATATACTCCTCAGCCTAGTAGGAAAGTCTGTGATTTCACGTAAAATGCACGCTGCATTCATGATTTGAGGCGTTTTGTTTCAAAAGGGCCAATCCTGCAAACTTTGAAAGCCTATGTTAGTCAATTAGGGTGGAATATGAAATATCGGACGGATCCATCTTGAACACATGACTATAGAGATAGTGTGTAACGATTTGCTGGATTTTTGGACAGAATCTGGAGGAGTAATATCAAAAAATGTGTATTTCAAAAGTCGGCCTCCTGGTGGCGCTATAACAGGCCGTTCTGGAAATTTTGGGGCAGAGGTTCATCGTTGGCATCCAGGGAGTGTGTGTGCAAAATTTGGCATCGACCGGGTTAACGGTGCCGGAGATTAGCTGTTCACAGACGGACGGACACACGGACGGACGGACACACGGGCGGACGGACGGACACACGGACGGACGGAGTGCAAAACATACTCTCTCCCCATGCCTTCGGCCTGGTGGAGACAATGAAGCCCTGGTGAAGACCGTCTAGGTCCAAACATGTCGGTTGAATAAAGTTTTCCTCCTTTAACATTAAGTGTGCCCAGATCTCCTCTTGGTTCTATAGTTGTGTTATCCCGATTGATATATATCCTTGGAATGAAAATGGTTGAAAATCACTGCCGTAAAAATAATCTTCTCTAATGGGGGTCCTTGGCATATATATTTTCAAATGGGGGTTACGCCCCCGGGGAGGGGAGGGGAGGGGAGGGGGTCCGCCCCCGGGCAGGGGAGGGGGTCCGCAGGCTATTATGAGTATAATTTTGGGGGTCCTTGACAGGAGAGAGAGAGAGAGAGCGAGAGAGACAGATGAAGTATATGGTTTAAAATAATGTGTCATGCTGAACAGACTGGAAAACCGACGTTTTGCTCCCATCTAGTGTTCGCCAGCAGACACTGCATGTCTGAAAATTATTCTGGGTGCTGAAAATCAATGCTTCTCAAAGCTTTTCATGTCAAGTGTCATGTGAATGAATGTACTGACGGAAACAATGTGTGTGTGTCTTTAAGACCGGACTGTATAGAGAGGCGCACGCGCCGGAAGTAATACAACTACATGTGATATAAACAAGAGATGCAACTGTGAACCGAAGCCAAATAAATACTACCTCTACAGTTAAAGTACGTTGTCAAGAGTTACTCATTATATCGGTCATAACCTGCACATGGTGTCAGAAGTAAAGCTGAGAAGATGTCCAAGTTTAATCCTCCCGAAACCTTTGATTTCACCCGCCCGGAGCTGTGGCCGGAGTGGAGGCAGCTGTTCCAACGCTACCGGTTGGTAGCGAAGCTAAACCTGGAGGATGGTGCCGTTCAGGTTAGCACGCTGCTGTATGCACTCGGCAAGGAGGCTGAGCAAGTTTTCAACACGCTACTTTTCGCGGTAGGGGAGGACAATAATGACTATGAGACTGTGTTGGGGAAGCTGAATAATTACTTTGTCCCGAGAGTGAACATTGTCCATGAGCGGGCTCGGTTTTACCTCCGCTCGCAAAAGAGGGGCGAGTCTGCGGAGGAATTCATACGGGCGCTCTATGCGCTGGCCGCGACCTGTCAGTTTGGTCCGGTGAAGATTGAAAATATTCGGGATAAACTGGTGATTGGGATCCTGGATAAAGAAATGTCAGAGAGGCTACAGCTGACTGCTGATTTGACACTGGAGAAGGCAGTGGAACTGGTGAGACAGTCTGAGCAGATTAAGGGGCAAGTTAGCAGATTAAGGGGCAAGTTAGCCAACAAGCTAAAGCTGGCTCGGGGGATGCTACATTCCTGAGCGAAGTCTCTCACACATGTGCTTGTAACTGTGGGGCTGCAGCATTATTGAATGAGGTGAGACACGATGCGCGCGCTGCGCCTTTCCAACAACAACAACACAGAGGACGAGGAGGGGCACGAGGCAGCGGCGGCTTCCAGGCGTCACGGCATCGTGACGGGGAAACAAAGTGCTTCAGGTGTGGGAGGGACCACCCGAACAGCGCTCAATGTGCAGCCAGGCAGGCAAAATGCAGAGACTGCCAGAAGATTGGGCACTTTGCGGTTGTGTGCCGCTCTGCAAGGGTGAATGAGCTGACAACGGTGGAGCAGCATGATGACGGTTACGACGGTTACACAGACGGACACTTCCTTGGTGAGGTGAAAACAACGTACCTCTACGTGACTGATTCCAATAAGCCATGGACTGTTAAATTGAACGTCTGTGACACTCCTGTCACTTTCAATCGACACTGGAGCAGATGCAAGCGTGATTTCGGACACCGCATTCCAGCAGCTCACACGCCGGCCCCAATTGTCCAGCAACTACAGAGCTTTCGAGAGCCCCGGAGGTAGGCTTAACTGTCTGGGACTGTTCTCTGCCGTAACCAAGTACAGAGGCCAGAAGTACAAGTTCAACATCCACGTGATCAAGACGGATCATGGCAGCAACCTGTTGGGCCGTGATGTTGCGGCGGCGATGGGACTTGTGAAGAGAGTGGAGGAGGTGCAGAGCACATTTGGGACGGATCTGGGTCTCTTAAAGATAAAGCCCGTGAGAATATCACTGCGGGACGATGCTGTCCCATACAGCATTACTACAGCAAGGAGAGTGTCTGCCCCCCTGCTTCCCAAAGTCAAGGCTGAGCTGGCCAGGATGCTCAAGTGCGGCGTCATAGAGGAGATCACGGAGCCGACGGAGTGGTGCGCTCCCATAGTTCCAGTTCCCAAGAAAACCGGGGAGGTGAGGATCTGTGTTGATCTCAAACGACTGAACACGGCTGTGAAGAGGGAGAGATTTGTTCTGCCCACCATAGATGACATATTACCGAAGCTGGCGGAGTCTCGAGTGTTTTCCCTGCTCGACGCGGCAAGTGGCTTCTGGCAAATTCCACTCGAGAGGGACACAGCCAAACTGACCACGTTCATCACCCCGGTGGGTAGATTCTTTTTCAAGCGGCTTCCTTTCGGGATCTCCAGCGCACCGGAAATCTTTCAGAGAGAAATGTCAGTGCTGTTCAGAGGCCAGGAGGGAGTAGAAGTCTACATGGACGACGTCTTGGTTCATGGCAGAGACGACAAAGAGCACGAGGAGAGACTCCAGAATGTTCTACATATCATGGAGAGCGCTGGTCTGAAGCTCAACGACAAGAAATGCTTCCTGCGGCAGAAACAGTTGAACTATTTGGGGCATCGGATCGACAGTGAGGGCATCCAGCCTGACCCCTCAAAAGTAAGCGCCATCACAGGGCTACAGCCACCATGTGACGTGCCAGGCTTGAGAATGTTCCTGGGCATGGTCCATTATCTCGGGCGCTTCCTGCCAAACTTGTCAGAAGTGATAAAGCCGTTCAACGACCTGCTGAAATGCGATGCCGTATGGACCTGGGACGCGCCACAGGACGGTGCATTCAATAAGGTGAAGCGACTTATCTCTACCGCACCTACACTGGCATTCTACGATGTGAACAAACCCACGGTAGTGAGTGCTGACGCGAGCAGCTACGGGCTGGGCGGAGTACTGCTACAGAGACACCCGGATGGACTGAAACCGGTGGCATTCTGTTCAAGGACACTGACTGATGCTGAGAAGCGCTACGCGCAGATAGAGAAAGAGTGTCTTGCTGCTGTTTGGGCCTGCGAACGATTTTCCACGTACCTATATGGCCTGGACAGCTTCACAGTCCATACAGACCACAAACCGCTGGTTCCGTTGATTAACAGCAAAGACCTTGATACTGTTCCCCTGAGATGCCAGCGGCTGCTGATGCGTCTGATGAGGTTCAACCCCATTGCAGAATACGTGCCTGGGAAAACATTGACAGTGGCTGACACGCTTTCCAGACAGCCATTATCTGTGATCCTGAGTGAGGTGTCGGACCTGACCAGTGATGTTTCAGCGTTTGAGGATGCAGCTCACGAGGCGTGGCCTGTGTCACCATCCAAACTAGAAAGGATCAAGCGAGAGACAAGAGCGGACCACGACCTGCTGGTGGTGAGCAGACTGGTCAAAGAGGGATGGCCGAAGTACGTGGGCAGTGTACCAGCGCAAGGCAAAGCATATCACCACTGCGGTCACAGCCTGTCAACATCGAAGGGTCTTGTGCTGTACGGAGACCGCATAGTGATCCCTCACAGTATGAGAAGAGAGATACTCCACCGGCTGCACGACGGACACCAAGGCATCAACAAGTGCAGAGAACGGGCACACATGAGTGTGTGGTGGCCCGGGCTGGAGACGGAGATTCAAGACCTGGTGACACAATGTCCCGAGTGCATGCGAGTCAGACCTACACAGAGAAGGGAGCCTCTGATTACAACGCCACTGCCACAGAGACCCTGGCAAACGATCGGTGCGGACATCTGTGAGTATGAGAAACAAAACTACTTGGTAGTTGTTGACTATTATTCTCGCTACATAGAAATAGCCCATATGCCTGACATGAAGAGCGAGACAACATGTTCTCGTCTGAAGAATATCTTCTCCAGGTGGGGCTGTCCAGACGAGCTCCACACGGATAACGCCAAACAGTTCACGAGCAGAGTGTTTGAAGATTTCACTGTTGCCTATGACTTTAAACTCATCACCTCTAGCCCTCACTATCCTCAATCCAACGGTGCGGCTGAGAGGGCGGTACAGACAGCGAAGAGGATTCTGCGTCAGGATGACCCGTTTCTGGCTCTCATGAGCTACAGGGCTACTCCACTACAAGCCACGGGTGCCAGTCCTGCACAGCTGATGATGGGCCGTCAGATCAAAACGACGGTGCCTACGGTCGATAAAGTGCTTTTGCCTAAGTGGCCCAACTTCACAAAGGTGCGTGAAGCTGATGCCAAGGCGAAGAGGAACTACAGGCAGGCCTACAACCGGCGCTACGGCGCCAGAGCACTTCCACCTCTCGGCCCGGGACAGAGCGTGGCGGTGAAACTCGACGGTGAGTCCGGCTGGACGACGGCGGCGACAGTTCAACGGCCACACCCGGCTCCGAGATCCTATCTGGTCCAGACGGACCGTGGGACCCTGCGGAGGAACAGGCGACACCTACGACCGACATTCCTTCCTGGGGAGGCGGAGAACGCGGAAGTGGGCGAGCAACCGCCTTCACCCCAGCTTACACCTCCAGGCTCGCCTGCCAGGGGAGCTGTGTCGCCTGCTAGAGAGACTGTTTCCCCTGTTCGTGAGCCTGTCCCGGCGGAGCCTGAGGGTCGTCTTCCAGAACCGGCTCAGGTAACTTCTAGGGGCAGAGTCGTCCGTCCACCTGAGCGGTTTAATGACTTTGTGTGTCGGTGACTTGTAGCTTGCCATTATGGGGCAGAATAACCTCCGGCAGCTATAGAGGTGACTGGGTAGTCTACCCCATACCCCGAATTAATGTCAGGGACCCCCATCTGAACACATGTTGTACCAGGGACCCCCATCTGAACACTATGTTGTACCAGGGACCCCCATCTGAACACTATGTTGTACCAGGGACCCCCATCTGAACACTATGTTGTACCAGGGACCCCCATCTGAACACATGTTGTACCAGGGACCCCCATCTGAACACTATGTTGTACCAGGGACCCCCATCTGAACACATGTTGTACCAGGGACCCCCATCTTAGCATCTATCTATCTATCTATCTATCTATCTATCTATCTATCTATCTAATAAAGGCTATGTTTATATATCTTTTCTTTTAGGGTTTCTTTAATCAATAAAACACGTTAATCATTTATTCATGATTATTTAATTTAATATAAAAACGTTTTTGAGTGCAGGCTATTCCTAGATCCACCACTCGCCTCCCTGTGCGTGTGCGTGCGCGTGCGTGCGGCTTGCTAACGCCACAGAGGTGCAGCCAATGATCCATTCACTCTGACGGACCAATGACGGCCGGTCCTTTGATCCAGTGGGCGGGGCTTTAGATTTAAATAGGAAGTGACCAGCTTGCAGCCACAGCAGCAGTCTGCAGAGCCACGAGGCTGGGAGGTACGTTTAGAAACAAACACAAGGTTATTGTTTAAACAGCAGTGTTTTTATAGCCCTGTGTTGGTTGTTTATTGAGACACTGTGAGGAATGTTTGTCCTTTCAGCCCATTTAGACCTGACGTCGAAATAAGAAAAACGTTCGCTCTGAAAGAATATACTATATTCAAAGATTTGTGCCGCATTTTTATGATTTTTCAAAAATAGCAGACCTACAAGCTCGTACAACGAGCTTGTAGGTCTGCTATTCTTCAATAGCTAAAGTGTAACATAATGCTTAGTTAAAACACAAAGGGGTTCCTGCCCAAAATGGGTTGGAGAAGGAAGAAAACTAACAAACAAACCCTCGTTCCAAACGATGGTGGAAAGCTAATCATTACATTTACTGAAGTCTACTGTGGAACATATTGTACATTTATACTCCAATTATGTGGAAGCTTTCAACTAGTTTGTAGATTTGTATTCTTATTGCTAAGCCTACATTGTTCATTCCACAGCCATGTTTTGGCCATTTGAAAATGGCTGATCTACAAGCTCTCAATGCATTGTGATGTGACACATTGAGCTTGTAGATCTATTTTCAAATTGATTTTTGTTAAAAATTTCAGCTCCGACACTTATTTCAGACATGCTCTAGTATGTGAAGAGTCTGCCTGGGCTTTTAACTATTTTTGGATGAGAAAAAAAGTTTCTCCTCTGGTTAAAAGCTGGAATTTGTGCAATGGCAGGCTCTCAGTCAAATCTGGTCACATATTATATGAATTCTACAATGTATAAAATCTGGATAAAGAGTTTAATGTTTTTATGTATGTGTCTTACAGGGTAATCATGTGACCTTGGTGTCATGCGGTGACCTTGGATCATCAGGAGATGGCTGGTATAATAGAGTGTCTACTCAGGAAAGGGGGCGTGGAGATGGAACCTGGACGGAGTCCACGCAGCAGCGAGCCCCCGAGAGCTGAAACGTATAACGGTGCCAACGAACGCTCTGCCTGAGATTACGAGGTGAACGGTGCTCGAGACGTATGTGCCGTACAACCTTCGTGGCTCTATTAATACCGGCTTATCTTCAACCGAGCGACGGAAGGCCCCCCCACGGTACGTACCTGGATTACATGGCTCTATTAATACCAGTTTATCTTCAACCGAGCGACGGAAGGCCCCCCACGGTACGTACCTGGATTACATGGCTCTATTAATACCGGCTTATCTTCAACCGAGCGACGGAAGGCCCCCCACGGTACGTACCTGGATTACATGGCTCTATTAATACCAGCTTATCTTCAACCGAGCGACGGAAGGCCCCCCACGGTACGTACCTGGATTACATGGCTCTATTAATACCAGTTTATCTTCAACCGAGCGACGGAAGGCCCCCCACGGTACGTACCTGGATTACATGGCTCTATTAATACCAGTTTATCTTCAACCGAGCGACGGAAGGCCCCCCACGGTACGTACCTGGATTACATGGCTCTATTAATACCAGTTTATCTTCAACCGAGCGACGGAAGGCCCCCCACGGTACGTACCTGGATTACATGGCTCTATTAATACCAGCTTATCTTCAACCGAGCGACGGAAGGCCCCCCACGGTACGTACCTGGATTACATGGCTCTATTAATACCAGTTTATCTTCAACCGAGCGACGGAAGGCCCCCCACGGTACGTACCTGGATTACATGGCTCTATTAATACCGGCTTATCTTCAACCGAGCGACGGAAGGCCCCCCACGGTACGTACCTGGATTACATGGCTCTATTAATACCGGCTTATCTTCAACCGAGCGACGGAAGGCCCCCCACGGTACGTACCTGGATTACATGGCTCTATTAATACCGGCTTATCTTCAACCGAGCGACGGAAGGCCCCCCACGGTACGTACCTGGATTACATGGCTCTATTAATACCGGCTTATCTTCAACCGAGCGACGGAAGGCCCCCCACGGTACGTACCTGGATTACATGGCTCTATTAATACCGGCTTATCTTCAACCGAGCGACGGAAGGCCCCCCACGGTACGTACCTGGATTACATGGCTCTATTAATACCGGCTTATCTTCAACCGAGCGACGGAAGGCCCCCCCACGGTACGTACCTGGATTACATGGCTCTATTAATACCAGCTTATCTTCAACCGAGCGACGGAAGGCCCCCCACGGTACGTACCTGGATTACATGGCTCTATTAATACCAGCTTATCTTCAACCGAGCGACGGAAGGCCCCCCACGGTACGTACCTGGATTACATGGCTCTATTAATACCGGCTTATCTTCAACCGAGCGACGGAAGGCCCCCCACGGTACGTACCTGGATTACATGGCTCTATTAATACCGGCTTATCTTCAACCGAGCGACGGAAGGCCCCCCACGGTACGTACCTGGATTACATGGCTCTATTAATACCAGCTTATCTTCAACCGAGCGACGGAAGGCCCCCCACGGTACGTACCTGGATTACATGGCTCTATTAATACCAGCTTATCTTCAACCGAGCGACGGAAGGCCCCCCACGGTACGTACCTGGATTACATGGCTCTATTAATACCAGCTTATCTTCAACCGAGCGACGGAAGGCCCCCCACGGTACGTACCTGGATTACATGGCTCTATTAATACCAGCTTATCTTCAACCGAGCGACGGAAGGCCCCCCTCCCCCCCACGGTACGTACCTGGATTACATGGCTCTATTAATACCAGTTTATCTTCAACCGAGCGACGGAAGGCCCCCCACGGTACGTACCTGGATTACATGGCTCTATTAATACCAGTTTATCTTCAACCGAGCGACGGAAGGCCCCCCACGGTACGTACCTGGATTACATGGCTCTATTAATACCAGTTTATCTTCAACCGAGCGACGGAAGGCCCCCCACGGTACGTACCTGGATTACATGGCTCTATTAATACCAGCTTATCTTCAACCGAGCGACGGAAGGCCCCCCACGGTACGTACCTGGATTACATGGCTCTATTAATACCGGCTTATCTTCAACCGAGCGACGGAAGGCCCCCCACGGTACGTACCTGGATTACATGGCTCTATTAATACCACCTTATCTTCAACCGAGCGACGGAAGGCCCCCCACGGTACGTACCTGGATTACATGGCTCTATTAATACCAGCTTATCTTCAACCGAGCGACGGAAGGCCCCCCACGGTACGTACCTGGATTACATGGCTCTATTAATACCAGTTTATCTTCAACCGAGCGAAGGAAGGCCCCCCACGGTACGTACCTGGATTACATGGCTCTATTAATACCGGCTTATCTTCAACCGAGCGAAGGAAGGCCCCCCACGGTACGTACCTGGATTACATGGCTCTATTAATACCGGCTTATCTTCAACCGAGCGAAGGAAGGCCCCCCACGGTACGTACCTGGATTACATGGCTCTATTAATACCGGCTTATCTTCAACCGAGCGACGGAAGGCCCCCCACGGTACGTACCTGGATTACATGGCTCTATTAATACCGGCTTATCTTCAACCGAGCGAAGGAAGGCCCCCCACGGTACGTACCTGGATTACATGGCTCTATTAATACCGGCTTATCTTCAACCGAGCGACGGAAGGCCCCCCACGGTACGTACCTGGATTACATTGCTCTATTAATACCAGCTTATCTTCAACCGAGCGACGGAAGGCCCCCCACGGTACGTACCTGGATTACATGGCTCTATTAATACCAGCTTATCTTCAACCGAGCGACGGAAGGCCCCCCACGGTACGTACCTGGATTACATGTGGCTGTAGTAGAAACTAGGGCTGTGTCACCTTTATGTTAAGTTGATGATCAATTGTCATATGATTGCGATTAACAATTTTAATTGTGTTGTGACGTTAAACACATGAATACGAAGTTTAAATTTCTTTATGGCTTTTTTTTAGGCTTCATAAAAAAAATAGTTGCACAAGGCAGATATGACTATGCTGTCTTATAGCCCCTCTCGGAACCCTCGTAAAAGGTTTCTGACATTTGGATGTTTACCTTTTACGGAGGGTCCCTTCTCAGTTGTCGCCCGCAACATGGCGATTCTGGGATACACACGGACTTGGCCTCGCATATGTCCTTTCTGTGCTATTTGAGTGATGGTTATGTCTCTAAAGAAGCATATATCAGCAATAGGAGACAACGGAAACCTCAGCGAACGGCGCAGAAGCCGTTAAGTATTTTTAATCTTTGTTAGACCGTTTTGGCAGCTCTGAAATTCTCTCTTCCTCACTTCCCATGTCCCGCCTCCCTGGCTAGCTGTACGTCCTAGTTACTGCCTCTGATTGGCCGACCGCATACATGCAGGATGTTTTTCAGAGCTGCCAAAACGCTTCTGCGCCGTTCGCTGAGGTTTCCGTTGTCTCCTATTGCTGATATATGCTTCTTTAGAGACATAACCATCACTCAAATAGCGCAGAAAGGACATATGCGAGGCCAAGTCCGTGTGTATCCCAGAATCGCCATGTTGCGGGCGACAACTGAGAAGGAACCCCCCGTAAAAGGTAAACATCCAAATGTCAGAAACCTTTTACGAGGGTTCCGAGAGGGGCTAGCGGTCTTACTGAGTCAGCATGTGAGCCCAGTGTCTATGACATCATGGACACTTTGAAATACTAAAATATCTAAACACACATGATATTACCCACATAAAAACCCCAGGAAAGTGTTTATTTTCTCCCAAACATCATTAAAATAAGATCTGTTTGCAAAAGGGGTGAAGTGTCCCAATGACCTCATTCAGAGCGCAGCCATCTTGCCAGAAAGTTGCTACCTAGGAGCAACCTCCCATTCAGCCAAGGTGCTACCTAGGAGCAACCGCCCATAGGCAGCCCATTCAGCAAGGTGCTACCTAGGAGCAACCTCCCATTCAGCAAGGTGCTACCTAGGAGCAACCTCCCATTCAGCAAGGTGCTACCTAGGAGCAACCTCCCATAGGCAGCCCATTCAGCAAGGTGCTACCTAGGAGCAACCTCCCATAGGCAGCCCATTCAGCAAGGTGCTACCTAGGAGCAACCTCCCATTCAGCAAGGTGCTACCTAGGAGCAACCTCCCATAGGCAGCCCATTCAGCAAGGTGCTACCTAGGAGCAACCTCCCATAGGCAGCCCATTCAGCCAAACAAAAGTAATTATATTAAACGACATCAAACTCACCAACATTGCAGCTGTACGAAAAGCTTGCATTATCCTCTTTCTATCTGCAAAGTGTTTGTTTCATAAAAATCCACCGTAGACATGTTATGAGCTACTTCCTGTCAAGAAATTCCTTGCATGTGATTTTTTTTTTGGTGTTTGAGTTTGGAAGCGCTCGTTGAATATCACTCAACGGCCCAGGCGTACCACCTGTTTTGACTGTGCACATCATGCAGGAGGCAGCAGGAGGTTGCTTTACTGATAACGAGCGCTTCCAAACTCTGATACTTAGAAAATAATCATCTGCAAGGAATTCTGACAGGAAGTAGCTCATAACATGTCTATGGTGGATTTTTATGAAACAAACACTTTGCAGCACAGCTGCAATGTTGGTGAGTTTGACGTTGTTTAATACAATTAGATAGGCCTTATGTTTGGATGTATGGGCTGTCAATAGGAAGTTGCACCTACCTGAAATGGTGATGTACAAGCTCAAAACTTGAGTGTGTAGATCTGCTATTTCCATTTATTTTTTTAATGTTTGAGAATACCTTTCCTTTCAAGGCTTGTAATTCAGACTATACAAATTGAACCACAGGTCTGTAACTCTCAGTGTACAAATGGAACAAAGTTACGGGTCCATTTGGTGTCACAATTAAATTAAAATTGTCCCTTTTTTAAAGTCAAAGACATTGAGTGACTGCAGTTTCTTCCAGCGGTGGATAGTATTTTTAGTATATGACCAACAGCACAATTTGTAGTTTGTGTGCTATGGCAAGAGTATATTATGCTTTAGTGCACTCCCCCTCCTTATGGCCAGAGTATATTATGCTTTAGTGCACTCCCCCTCCTTATGGCCAGAGTATATTATGCTTTAGTGCACTCCCCCTCCTTATGGCCAGAGTATATTATGCTTTAGTGCACTCCCCCTCCTTATGGCCAGAGTATATTATGCTTTAGTGCACTCCCCCTCCTTATGGCCAGAGTATATTATGCTTTAGTGCACTCCCCCTCCTTATGGGGATAATATGTAGAAAAATATGTATTGCACGTATTAAAAACCCCAGGAAAGTGTTTCTTGTGTCCTAAACATTAAAATAAGCTCTGGTTGCAAAAGGGGTGAAGTGGCCCTTTAATCACAATTTGTGTGACAATTTTAATACAGTAAAATAATGGTGACACAGCCCTATCAGTGACTGTTATTAATACAGTAAATAATGGTGACAGCCCTGCCAGTGACTGTTATTAATACAGTAAATAATGGTGACACAGCCTTGTCAGTGACTGTTATTACTACAGTAAATAATGGTGACACAGCCCTGTCAGTGACTGTTATTAATACAGTAAATAATGGTGACACAGCCCTGTCAGTGACTGTTATTAATACAGTAAATAATGGTGACACAGCCCTGTCAGTGACTGTTATTAATACAGTAACATAATGGTGACACAGCCCTGTCAGTGACTGTTATTAATACAGTAACATAATGGTGACACAGCCCTGTCAGTGACTGTTATTAATACAGTAACATAATGGTGACACAGCCCTGTCAGTGACTGTTATGAATACAGTAACATAATGGTGACACAGCCCTGTCAGTGACTGTTATTAATACAGTCCATCATGGTGACACAGCCCTGCCAGTGACTGTTATTAATACAGTAACATAATGGTGACACAGCCCTGTCAGTGACTGTTATTAATACAGTAACATAATGATGACACAGCCCTGTCAGTGACTGTTATTGATACAGTAACATAATGGTGACACAGCCCTGTCAGTGACTGTTGTTAATACAGTAACATAATGGTGACACAGCCCTGTCTGTGACTGTTATTAATACAGTACATCATGGTGACACAGCCCTGTCAGTGACTGTTATTAATACAGTAACATAATGGTGACACAGCCCTGTCAGTGACTGTTATTAATACAGTACATCATGGTGACACAGCCCTGTCAGTGACTGTTATTAATACAGTAACATAATGGTGACACAGCCCTGTCAGTGACTGTTATTAATACAGTAACATAATGGTGACACAGCCCTATCAGTGACTGTTATTAATAAAGTACATAATGGTGACACAGCCCTGTCTGTGACTGTTATTAATACAGTAACATAATGGTGACACAGCCCTGTCAGTGACTGTTATGACTTCCAAAATGTCATCCTGTAGGCCGACAACTAAATTTAGTTTTTCTTTTTTCCCTGTCATTTCAGAACGTGAAGCTGACAGTTTGTACCTTCATACCGATGTCTTCCGCTGCTGCTGCTGCTGCTGCTGCTTGCTGTTGGCAGTGACGGTTAGTAATTTAACATTTTGGTTCCTGCTGCTTGTGTAAGTGGGCTACATGCTACCATACCATATGTTGTCATTCGCGCCATGTATCGTTTCACACCGTGTGTGTGTATAATGCCAGTCCGATTCTAGTGTCTTCACTTTCATATTTTCTACGCTATTCTTTGCTTTTAATAAAGTTATTAAGTTAAGTAATTAAGTTATTAAGTATTTTCATTCTTCTTGCCTCTCCCCTAGTTCTTCACTAGTGGACTTTGTCTGATGTGGAGGAATTTGATTTATGTCTGGTATCATTATGGTAGCATGTAGCCTGCTTAACACTGTTTACTAGGGGTGTAACGATATAGTAACTGCATCGAAATATCAATTTTAATTTCAAGAATCTAAGCATATCTAATAGAAAACGGCAACATTGACTATGTATCGTTTTGCAATGGAAATGATTGGTATCGAATCGTTTTGCTATGCAATTAATCGATTGTATCAATACTACATTTTTGTGTGGTATTTAGAAGAAATGAAAAAGGTGTTTAAATAAATAGTTACTGTATCAATTTCAAATCATTGTATCTTATCGTCCATGTATTGCATAATCAACCATGTATCATGATTCGTATCGCTGTTAATATGTATCGTTACACCCCTACTGTTTACAGCCGTCTATGCTGTAGATCTGTGCAAACTAACAGAGGAAGAAAATGATGGCCGATGTGTCATTTTCTGCCTTGGTTAGTGTGTGTTGTGTGTACTGGCTGATATTGAAGGTAAGTGGCGTAGTTTATTATCTTTGGCTGTCGGGCAGAAACCTTGTATCTCCATAGTTCAACCTTTTGTAAATTAATTTCCTTACTTGGTCATGCTACAGTGTAAATGTCCTTACTTGGTCATGCTACAGTGTCACACACTGAAGTAGCAAAAATAGCCGATCTACAAGCTCACGATGCAAAGATAATACATTATTGAATATTTTGTTTAATATAACATATGTTGTATTTTAAATATATTGAACCGGTGAAGTATCAACGAGCTTGTAACTAAATATTAACATTGAAACATAACAGATTATTATATTAATAATAAATTATATCATTGGACCACAGGTTCCTTTTTTTTTGTCCAGAAAAGTAACTGTTTTGGACGTACAAGGTTTCTACCGGACCTTCATCTTTTCTCTATTCTTTGCTTTAATAAAATTATTTGTTTTTGTGGTCCGAGTTTTTAATCGCATTTTGCTTTATTTTAAAAAATTAAGTAATTTCTTTCTTTCCTATCTATCGCACTGGTTCTTCACTAGTGTATGTGGTGCGTGATTCGGGTCGTGTCTCGTGTACAGTTTCTCATTTGATTGGAGCTCTATCGGTTCACGTCATTTGCCGGTAAAGCATCACGTCAGTTCACATCACATATGAAGACAGGCCCGGTATGTGATGTGCATTTATGTGGGTTTTAATGTGATTATTTCACAGCAATTGCGGATAGCTCGTCATTCACGTCGGTCGGCCTCATTTTATTTAGGTGAGGTACACTTAAGTTCAGAACAGGAAGTGATGTAGGCGCATCGTTCATACCATACGAATTTTATTTATTGCTGTTGTGTTCTGATGTCATCCATAGTGTTGTATGTTGTGTACTAATGTTCATAGTGTTGTATGTTGTGTACTAATGTTCATAGTGTTGTATGTTGTGTACTAATGTTCATAGTGTTGTGTTCTAATGTTCATAGTGTTGCTGTATTGCTGACAAATACAGGGGCACAAAGAACATTAAGCAAATAAGAATGCTGCTGCCATTGCATAATTTCCACCTTGTATAATTAATGTCAATCATCCACAAATGGCATAAATTGTACAGTCAATTTTAATTGATATGTAGGAAACATGGCACAACTGGCAGGAAAAAATACTCGTGCCACAAAATCCTAATGACAACTACTTGGGCAGAGACCAAGAAAATCAATTTATTTTATTGTTAATGTTCATAAAGCGCTCTAAGTGCTCAAAGTCAACAGTGCAGCAGCAAACATCTAGGTCATAAGACCATTGTCGGTGCTATATCATCAGATCTAATTTGTGAGTAAAGCTTCATCACGTCATCCCCACATCACATAATGAACGCTGGGTTAGGGTTAGGTATGTGATGTGGATTGATGTGATGTATGTCTTGTATAATGTGAGTGAAGCTTCATTGCGTCTTTACACATACCATATGAACACAGGCCCGGTATGTGATGTGTATTGATGTGATTTATTTAGCTTCTATTTGCAGTTAAAACGTCGTCATTCACGCCGGTCAGTAGGTGAGGCACTGACAATGGGCCTATGACCCAAACGTTTTCTGCTGCACTTTTCACTTTTAGCACTTTGCAGCACTTTATGAACACGAACAAATACAATTTAAATATATTTTCTTAGTTTAAGTCTAGGAGTTCTCCTTGAGGTATTTGGAGTGAGTCTTCCAGTGTTCAATTGTATAAAGAGAACATTCATGGTCTGTTATGGTTAAAAATAATAAACACAAAACAAGGCACAGGCATGGCGCTTCTGGTTTACTGGAATGGGGTTCGATTCCCTGCTGCGCTCTAATCATTGTGTTTTGGCATCTGATCTATCATCAGGGGGGGAAGGGAAAACAAGTTCCATACATGGGCATTCCCAGCTGATACCCTAATTAAATCCCTGTTATGCCTATGTGGAGATCCCTGACTGATCAATATTTAGCCCATATATGGGAATGCCAATATATATAATAGTATTGTGACGGTCTCATGATAACCACTGTTGTTGCAGCAAAGGTCACAGTTAACTGTGGAATCATGCATTTCCCGTCAGTCAGTGTATCACTGAAGAGCCCCATATATGGTGCCCAGGTCTCGTGACATCAACAGGAATAGAGATCCCTGATGTCATAGTAATTAAGCCCATATATGGAGATCCCTGATGTCATCAATATTAGTATATGGATATATGCCAGAACATGTTCTGACATTAAATATGTTGCCCTCAGGTGTCTTACTGGTACAATTATTATACACTTTTTACACTCTGGTTACAAGCAATTTGTGGATTGATTCTTCTTCCGGTTTTCAATTGTATAAAGACAAACATGGCTATCATTCATGGTCTGATAATGATTCAAATTGTATTTGTATTTCTTGGTGAGTGTTGCTTCTCTCTGTCCCTTCTTGAACAAAAAAAAAATGATGTGATTGATATTGTGTTGATGTACTGTTATTTGTACTTTTTATGTTCAAGATAAATAAAGATCAAATCAAAGTGTGTAGGCTGTTAGTACTGTTACTGTTTGGTTTTTTTTAAACCAAATGATCTTGCCGTAGGAGGTCGGCAAGCGTAAGCTTTAAAAATATTATGCAAATTTGAAAATTGTAGCTTTATTTATTTCACCTCTTTTCAAATCGTGAAAAACAACATACTATAGTATGCCCTCCGAGACCAGCACTGGTGTCTTATGTCACTTAGAGGTAGTGTTAATTCACTTAACGGGCCTCATTGGGCGGCTCCGCGGGCCGCAAAATGCACGCGGATCGCCACCACTGTACTATGGATCGCCACCACTGTACTATGAATCGCCACCACTGTACTATGGATCGCCACCACTGTACTATGGATCGCCACCACTGTACTATGGATCGCCACCACTGTACTATGGATCGCCACCACTGTACTATATGGTGTGAGATTTCAGAGGATTTGAAAAAAAGGTGAATCACGGCTTTTTACTGTTGAAATAAATGTAAATGCATGTGATGCTGTTGGATCTGTAAATTACAACAAAACAAACTAAGGCACTGGTGTGGTACTTCCTGGTTCACCAGAACAGGGTTCAACTCCCTGGGGTGCTCAATGTGTTGTATTTACATGGTTTATATTTATATTCTGATCATTGTGTTTGTGTTGCCTTTTCATAGGTGATAACCCCCAGGTTCTTAACTGTTTGTACTCCCTACAGTTCGATTACCAAGTATTTATTATGGGACCAAGCCCGAAGGGGAAATTGGTCCCTTATTGTGTCTGTTTTTCTCTTCTTCTCCTAACGCCAAAAATAGCAGGTCTGGCTGAAACGTGCTGTCGGGTTTGTAGAGGGCTATGCCAAACGGTGAGGATGCGAAGCCCACGACCATTGGCCAAAGGGTGGCGCTATAGCATTAAAACTGAAAATGCAAACTTTAAACGGGAAATGCTCATGAACCGTTTTACCGTGAGTAATGAAACTTTGATACACATGTGTTTCCTTCATGCCGAACTTTCGTATTCATGGTTTTGGAAGTCATACTATAGGGTGTCATTTTTCACGATTTCGGAGGATCTGAAAAAAAGGTGAAAATCACAAAAGCGACAGGCTATAGTCCATCGTCTCGGAGCGCATGCTATGCCCTCCGACACCATGGACTATAGCCTTTCGCGATTTTCACCTTTTTTCAAATCCTCCGAAATCGTGAAAAACGACATACTATAGTATGCCCTCCGACACCATGGACTATAGCCTTTCACTTTTCCGCGATTTTCACCTTTTTTCAAATCCTCAACAATGATGAAGAATCGCGCACTATAACACGCCACTCAATGACCTTGACCAATATCAATGACCTTGAGCAGTATAAATGACCTTCATAAGACTAGTAAATGACCTTGACCAGTATAAATGACCTTCATAAGACTAGTAAATGACCGACCAGTATAAATGACCTTGACCAGTACAAATGACCTTGACCAGTAAATGACCTTCATCAGTATAAATGACCTTGACCAGTATAAATGACCTTGACCAGTATAAATGACCTTCATAAGACTAGTAAATGACCTTGACCAGTATAAATGACCTTGACAAGTACAAATGACCTTGACCAGTATAAATAACCTTCACCAGTATAAATGACCTTGACCAGTATAAATAACCTTCACCAGTATAAATGACCTTGACCAGTATAAATGACCTTCATAAGACTAGTAAATTACCTTCACCAGTATAAATGACCTTGACCAGTATAAATGACCTCGACCAGTATGCCCTGCGACACCATGGACTATAGCCTTTCACTTTTCCGTGATTTTCACCTTTTTTTCCAAATCATCCGAAATCGTAAAAAACGACATACTAGTATGCCCTCCGACACCATGGACTATAGCCTTTCGCTTTTCCATGATTTTCACCTTTTTTTCAAATCCTCCGAAACCGTGAAAAATGCCACCCTGTAGCATGTGCTCCGAGACCATGGACTATAGCCTGTCGCTTTTCAGTGATTTTCACTTTTTTTCAAATCCTCCGAAACCGTGAAAAATGCCACCCTGTAGCATGTGCTCCGACACCATGGACTATAGCCTGTCGCTTTTCAGTGATTTTCACCTTTTTTTCAAATCCTCCGAAACCGTGAAAAATGCCACCCTATAGCATGTGCTCCGAGACCATGGACTATAGCCTGTCGCTTTTCAGTGATTTTCACCTTTTTTCCAAATCCTCCGAAACCGTGAAAAATGCCACCCTGTAGCATGTGCTCCGAGACCATGGACTATAGCCTGTCGCTTTTCAGTGATTTTCACCTTTTGTTAAAATCCTCCGAAACCGTGAAAAATGCCACCCTGTAGCATGTGCTCCGAGACCATGGACTATAGCCTGTCGCTTTTCAGTGATTTTCACCTTTTTTTCAAATCCTCCGAAACCGTGAAAAATGCCACCCTATAGCATGTTCTCCGAGACCATGGACTATAGCCTGTCGCTTTTCAGTGATTTTCACCTTTTTTTCAAATCCTCCGAAACCGTGAAAAATGCCACCCTATAGCATGTGCTCCGAGACCATGGACTATAGCCTGTCGCTTTTCAGTGATTTTCACCTTTTTTTCAAATCCTCCGAAACCGTGAAAAATGCCACCCTGTACCATGTGCTCCGAGACCATGGACTATAGCCTGTCGCTTTTCAGTGATTTTCACCTTTTTTTCAAATCATCCGAAACCGTGAAAAATGCCACCCTGTAGCATGTGCTCCGAGACCATGGACTATATATAGCCTGTCGCTTTTCAGTGATTTTCACCTTTTTTTCAAATCCTCCGAAACCGTGAAAAATGCCACCCTATAGCATGTGCTCCGAGACCATGGACTATAGCCTGTCGCTTTTCAGTGATTTTCACCTTTTTTTCAAATCCTCCGAAACCGTGAAAAATGCCACCCTGTACCATGTGCTCCGAGACCATGGACTATAGCCTGTCGCTTTTCAGTGATTTTCACCTTTTTTTCAAATCATCCGAAACCGTGAAAAATGCCACCCTGTAGCATGTGCTCCGAGACCATGGACTATTTATAGCCTGTCGCTTTTCAGTGATTTTCACCTTTTTTTCAAATCCTCCGAAACCGTGAAAAATGCCACCCTGTAGCATGTGCTCCGAGACCATGGACTATAGCCTGTCGCTTTTCAGTGATTTTCACCTTTTTTTCAAATCCTCCGAAACCGTGAAAAATGCCACCCTGTAGCATGTGCTCCGAAACCATGGACTATAGCCTGTCGCTTTTCAGTGATTTTCACCTTTTTTTCAAATCCTCCGAAACCGTGAAAAATGCCACCCTATAGCATGTGCTCCGAGACCATGGACTATAGCCTGTCGCTTTTCAGTGATTTTCACCTTTTTTCCAAATCCTCCGAAACCGTGAAAAATGCCACCCTGTAGCATGTGCTCCAAAACCATGGACTATAGCCTGTCGCTTTTCAGTGATTTTCACCTTTTTTTCAAATCCTCCGAAACCGTGAAAAATGCCACCCTATAGCATGTGCTCCGAGACCATGGACTATAGCCTGTCGCTTTTCAGTGATTTTCACCTTTTTTCCAAATCCTCCGAAACCGTGAAAAATGCCACCCTGTAGCATGTGCTCCGAGACCATGGACTATAGCCTGTCGCTTTTCAGTGATTTTCACCTTTTTTCCAAATCCTCCGAAAACCGTGAAAAATGCCACCCTGTAGCATGTGCTCCGAGACCATGGACTATATAGCCTGTCGCTTTTCAGTGATTTTCAAAAAAAATTCAAATCGACCCTGTAGCATGTGCTCCGAGACCATGGACTATAGCCTGTCGCTTTTCAGTGATTTTCACCTTTTTTTCAAATCCTCCGAAAACCGTGAAAAATGCCACCCTGTAGCATGTGCTCCGAGACCATGGACTATAGCCTGTCGCTTTTCAGTGATTTTCACATTTTTTTCAAATCCTCCGAAACCGTGAAAAATGCCACCCTGTAGCATGTGCTCCGAGACCATGGACTATAGTCTGTCGCTTTTCAGTGATTTTCACCTTTTTTTCAAATTCTCCGAAACAGTGAAAAATGCCACCCTGTAGCATGTGCTCCGAGACCATGGACTATAGCCTGTCGCTTTTCAGTGATTTTCACCTTTTTTTCAAATCCTCCGAAACCGTGAAAAATGCCACCCTGTAGCATGTCCTCCGAGACCATGGACTATAGCCTGTCGCTTTTCAGTGATTTTCACCTTTTTTTCAAATCCTCCGAAACCGTGAAAAATGCCACCCTGTAGCATGTCCTCCGAGACCATGGACTATAGTCTGTCGCTTTTCAGTGATTGTCACCTTTTTTTCAAATCTCCGAAACCGTGAAAAATGCCACCCTATAGCATGTGCTCCGAGACCATGGACTATAGCCTGTCGCTTTTCAGTGATTTTCACCTTTTTTCCAAATCCTCCGAAACCGTGAAAAATGCCACCCTGTAGCATGTGCTCCGAGACCATGGACTATAGCCTGTCGCTTTTCAGTGATTTTCACCTTTTTTCCAAATCCTCCGAAAACCGTGAAAAATGCCACCCTGTAGCATGTGCTCCGAGACCATGGACTATATAGCCTGTCGCTTTTCAGTGATTTTCAAAAAAAATTCAAATCGACCCTGTAGCATGTGCTCCGAGACCATGGACTATAGCCTGTCGCTTTTCAGTGATTTTCACCTTTTTTTCAAATCCTCCGAAACCGTGAAAAATGCCACCCTATAGCATGTGCTCCGAGACCATGGACTATAGCCTGTCGCTTTTCAGTGATTTTCACCTTTTTTTCAAATCCTCCGAAACCGTGAAAAATGCCACCCTGTAGCATGTGCTCCGAAACCATGGACTATAGCCTGTCGCTTTTCAGTGATTTTCACCTTTTTTTCAAATCCTCCGAAACCGTGAAAAATGCCACCCTATAGCATGTGCTCCGAGACCATGGACTATAGCCTGTCGCTTTTCAGTGATTTTCACCTTTTTTCCAAATCCTCCGAAACCGTGAAAAATGCCACCCTGTAGCATGTGCTCCAAAACCATGGACTATAGCCTGTCGCTTTTCAGTGATTTTCACCTTTTTTTCAAATCCTCCGAAACCGTGAAAAATGCCACCCTATAGCATGTGCTCCGAGACCATGGACTATAGCCTGTCGCTTTTCAGTGATTTTCACCTTTTTTCCAAATCCTCCGAAACCGTGAAAAATGCCACCCTGTAGCATGTGCTCCGAGACCATGGACTATAGCCTGTCGCTTTTCAGTGATTTTCACCTTTTTTCCAAATCCTCCGAAAACCGTGAAAAATGCCACCCTGTAGCATGTGCTCCGAGACCATGGACTATATAGCCTGTCGCTTTTCAGTGATTTTCAAAAAAAATTCAAATCGACCCTGTAGCATGTGCTCCGAGACCATGGACTATAGCCTGTCGCTTTTCAGTGATTTTCACCTTTTTTTCAAATCCTCCGAAAACCGTGAAAAATGCCACCCTGTAGCATGTGCTCCGAGACCATGGACTATAGCCTGTCGCTTTTCAGTGATTTTCACATTTTTTTCAAATCCTCCGAAACCGTGAAAAATGCCACCCTGTAGCATGTGCTCCGAGACCATGGACTATAGTCTGTCGCTTTTCAGTGATTTTCACCTTTTTTTCAAATTCTCCGAAACAGTGAAAAATGCCACCCTGTAGCATGTGCTCCGAGACCATGGACTATAGCCTGTCGCTTTTCAGTGATTTTCACCTTTTTTTCAAATCCTCCGAAACCGTGAAAAATGCCACCCTGTAGCATGTCCTCCGAGACCATGGACTATAGCCTGTCGCTTTTCAGTGATTTTCACCTTTTTTTCAAATCCTCCGAAACCGTGAAAAATGCCACCCTGTAGCATGTCCTCCGAGACCATGGACTATAGTCTGTCGCTTTTCAGTGATTGTCACCTTTTTTTCAAATCTCCGAAACCGTGAAAAATGCCACCCTATAGCATGTGCTCCGAGACCATGGACTATAGCCTGTCGCTTTTCAGTGATTTTCACCTTTTTTCCAAATCCTCCGAAACCGTGAAAAATGCCACCCTGTAGCATGTGCTCCGAGACCATGGACTATAGTCTGTCGCTTTTCAGTGATTTTCACCTTTTTTTCAAATTCTCCGAAACAGTGAAAAATGCCACCCTGTAGCATGTGCTCCGAGACCATGGACTATAGCCTGTCGCTTTTCAGTGATTTTCACCTTTTTTTCAAATCCTCCGAAACCGTGAAAAATGCCACCCTGTAGCATGTCCTCCGAGACCATGGACTATAGCCTGTCGCTTTTCAGTGATTTTCACCTTTTTTTCAAATCCTCCGAAACCGTGAAAAATGCCACCCTGTAGCATGTCCTCCGAGACCATGGACTATAGCCTGTCGCTTTTCAGTGATTTTAACCTTTTTTTCAAATCTCCGAAACCGTGAAAAATGCCACCCTGTAGCATGTGCTCCGAGACCATGCACTATAGCCTGGACTATAGCCTGTCGCTTTTCAGTGATTTTCAAAAAAAAATCAAATCGACCCTGTAGCATGTGCTCCGAGACCATGGACTATAGCCTGTCGCTTTTCAGTGATTTTCACCTTTTTTTCAAATCCTCCGAAAACCGTGAAAAATGCCACCCTGTAGCATGTGCTCCGAGACCATGGACTATAGCCTGTCGCTTTTCAGTGATTTTCACCTTTTTTTCAAATCCTCCGAAACCGTGAAAAATGCCACCCTGTAGCATGTCCTCCGAGACCATGGACTATAGCCTGTCGCTTTTCAGTGATTTTCACCTTTTTTTCAAATCCTCCGAAACCGTGAAAAATGCCACCCTGTAGCATGTCCTCCGAGACCATGGACTATAGCCTGTCGCTTTTCAGTGATTTTCACCTTTTTTTCAAATCTCCGAAACCGTGAAAAATGCCACCCTGTAGCATGTGCTCCGAGACCATGCACTATAGCCTGGACTATAGCCTGTCGCTTTTCAGTGATTTTCAAAAAAAAATCAAATCGACCCTGTAGCATGTGCTCCGAGACCATGGACTATAGCCTGTCGCTTTTCAGTGATTTTCACCTTTTTTTCAAATCCTCCGAAAACCGTGAAAAATGCCACCCTGTAGCATGTGCTCCGAGACCATGGACTATAGCCTGTCGCTTTTCAGTGATTTTCACATTTTTTTCAAATCCTCCGAAACCGTGAAAAATGCCACCCTGTAGCATGTGCTCCGAGACCATGGACTATAGCCTGTCGCTTTTCAGTGATTTTCACCTTTTTTTCAAATTCTCCGAAACAGTGAAAAATGCCACCCTGTAGCATGTGCTCCGAGACCATGGACTATAGCCTGTCGCTTTTCAGTGATTTTCACCTTTTTTTCAAATCCTCCGAAACCGTGAAAAATGCCACCCTGTAGCATGTCCTCCGAGACCATGGACTATAGCCTGTCGCTTTTCAGTGATTTTCACCTTTTTTTCAAATCCTCCGAAACCGTGAAAAATGCCACCCTGTAGCATGTCCTCCGAGACCATGGACTATAGCCTGTCGCTTTTCAGTGATTTTCACCTTTTTTTCAAATCTCCGAAACCGTGAAAAATGCCACCCTGTAGCATGTGCTCCGAGACCATGCACTATAGCCTGGACTATAGCCTGTCGCTTTTCAGTGATTTTCACCTTTTTTTCAAATCCTCCGAAACCGTGAAAAATGCCACCCTGTAGCATGTGCTCCGAGACCATGGACTATAGCCTGTCGCTTTTCAGTGATTTTCACCTTTTTTTCAAATCCTCCGAAACCGTGAAAAATGCCACCCTGTAGCATGTCCTCCGAGACCATGGACTATAGCCTGTCGCTTTTCAGTGATTTTCACCTTTTTTTCAAATCCTCCGAAACCGTGAAAAATGCCACCCTGTAGCATGTGCTCTGAGACCATGGACTATAGCCTGTCGCTTTTCAGATATTTTCACCTTTTTTTCAAATCCTCCGAAAACCGTGAAAAATGCCACCCTGTAGCATGTGCTCCGAGACCATGGACTATAGCCTGTCGCTTTTCAGTGATTTTCACCTTTTTTTCAAATCCTCCGAAAACCGTGAAAAATGCCACCCTGTAGCATGTGCTCCGAGACCATGGACTATAGCCTGTCGCTTTTCAGTGATTTTCACCTTTTTTTCAAATCCTCCGAAACCGTGAAAAATGCCACCCTGTAGCATGTCCTCTGAGACCATGGACTATAGCCTGTCGCTTTTCAGTGATTTTCACCTTTTTTTCAAATTCTCCGAAACAGTGAAAAATGCCACCCTGTAGCATGTGCTCCGAGACCATGGACTATAGCCTGTCGCTTTTCAGTGATTTTCACCTTTTTTTCAAATCCTCCGAAACCGTGAAAAATGCCACCCTGTAGCATGTGCTCCGAGACCATGGACTATATAGCCTGTCGCTTTTCAGTGATTTTCAAAAAAAATTCAAATCGACCCTGTAGCATGTGCTCCGAGACCATGGACTATAGCCTGTCGCTTTTCAGTGATTTTCACCTTTTTTTCAAATCCTCCGAAAACCGTGAAAAATGCCACCCTGTAGCATGGGCTCCGAGACCATGGACTATAGCCTGTCGCTTTTCAGTGATTTTCACATTTTTTTCAAATCCTCCGAAACCGTGAAAAATGCCACCCTGGTAGCATGTGCTCCGAGACCATGGACTATAGTCTGTCGCTTTTCAGTGATTTTCACCTTTTTTTCAAATTCTCCGAAACAGTGAAAAATGCCACCCTGTAGCATGTGCTCCGAGACCATGGACTATAGCCTGTCGCTTTTCAGTGATTTTCACCTTTTTTTCAAATCCTCCGAAACCGTGAAAAATGCCACCCTGTAGCATGTCCTCCGAGACCATGGACTATAGCCTGTCGCTTTTCAGTGATTTTCACCTTTTTTTCAAATCCTCCGAAACCGTGAAAAATGCCACCCTGTAGCATGTCCTCCGAGACCATGGACTATAGCCTGTCGCTTTTCAGTGATTTTAACCTTTTTTTCAAATCTCCGAAACCGTGAAAAATGCCACCCTGTAGCATGTGCTCCGAGACCATGCACTATAGCCTGGACTATAGCCTGTCGCTTTTCAGTGATTTTCAAAAAAAATTCAAATCGACCCTGTAGCATGTGCTCCGAGACCATGGACTATAGCCTGTCGCTTTTCAGTGATTTTCACCTTTTTTTCAAATCCTCCGAAAACCGTGAAAAATGCCACCCTGTAGCATGTGCTCCGAGACCATGGACTATAGCCTGTCGCTTTTCAGTGATTTTCACCTTTTTTTCAAATCCTCCGAAACCGTGAAAAATGCCACCCTGTAGCATGTCCTCCGAGACCATGGACTATAGCCTGTCGCTTTTCAGTGATTTTCACCTTTTTTTCAAATCCTCCGAAACCGTGAAAAATGCCACCCTGTAGCATGTCCTCCGAGACCATGGACTATAGCCTGTCGCTTTTCAGTGATTTTCACCTTTTTTTCAAATCTCCGAAACCGTGAAAAATGCCACCCTGTAGCATGTGCTCCGAGACCATGCACTATAGCCTGGACTATAGCCTGTCGCTTTTCAGTGATTTTCAAAAAAAATTCAAATCGACCCTGTAGCATGTGCTCCGAGACCATGGACTATAGCCTGTCGCTTTTCAGTGATTTTCACCTTTTTTTCAAATCCTCCGAAAACCGTGAAAAATGCCACCCTGTAGCATGTGCTCCGAGACCATGGACTATAGCCTGTCGCTTTTCAGTGATTTTCACATTTTTTTCAAATCCTCCGAAACCGTGAAAAATGCCACCCTGTAGCATGTGCTCCGAGACCATGGACTATAGCCTGTCGCTTTTCAGTGATTTTCACCTTTTTTTCAAATCCTCCGAAACCGTGAAAAATGCCACCCTGTAGCATGTCCTCCGAGACCATGGACTATAGCCTGTCGCTTTTCAGTGATTTTCACCTTTTTTTCAAATCTCCGAAACCGTGAAAAATGCCACCCTGTAGCATGTGCTCCGAGACCATGCACTATAGCCTGGACTATAGCCTGTCGCTTTTCAGTGATTTTCACCTTTTTTTCAAATCCTCCGAAACCGTGAAAAATGCCACCCTGTAGCATGTGCTCCGAGACCATGGACTATAGCCTGTCGCTTTTCAGTGATTTTCACCTTTTTTTCAAATCCTCCGAAACCGTGAAAAATGCCACCCTGTAGCATGTCCTCCGAGACCATGGACTATAGCCTGTCGCTTTTCAGTGATTTTCACCTTTTTTTCAAATCCTCCGAAACCGTGAAAAATGCCACCCTGTAGCATGTGCTCTGAGACCATGGACTATAGCCTGTCGCTTTTCAGATATTTTCACCTTTTTTTCAAATCCTCCGAAAACCGTGAAAAATTCCACCCTGTAGCATGTGCTCCGAGACCATGGACTATAGCCTGTCGCTTTTCAGTGATTTTCACCTTTTTTTCAAATCCTCCGAAAACCGTGAAAAATGCCACCCTGTAGCATGTGCTCCGAGACCATGGACTATAGCCTGTCGCTTTTCAGTGATTTTCACCTTTTTTTCAAATCCTCCGAAACCGTGAAAAATGCCACCCTGTAGCATGTCCTCCGAGACCATGGACTATAGCCTGTCGCTTTTCAGTGATTTTCACCTTTTTTTCAAATCCTCCGAAACCGTGAAAAATGCCACCCTGTAGCATGTGCTCCGAGACCATGGACTATAGCCTGTCGCTTTTCAGCGATTTTCACCTTTTTTTCAAATCCTCCGAAACCGTGAAAAATGCCACCCTATAGCATGTGCTCCGAGACCATGGACTATAGCCTGTCGCTTTTCAGTGATTTTCACCTTTTTTCCAAATCCTCCGAAACCGTGAAAAATGCCACCCTGTAGCATGTGCTCCGAGACCATGGACTATAGCCTGTCGCTTTTCAGTGATTTTCACCTTTTTTTCAAATCCTCCGAAACCGTGAAAAATGCCACCCTATAGCATGTGCTCCGAGACCATGGACTATAGCCTGTCGCTTTTCAGTGATTTTCACCTTTTTTCCAAATCCTCCGAAACCGTGAAAAATGCCACCCTGTAGCATGTGCTCCGAGACCATGGACTATAGCCTGTCGCTTTTCAGTGATTTTCACCTTTTTTCCAAATCCTCCGAAAACCGTGAAAAATGCCACCCTGTAGCATGTGCTCCGAGACCATGGACTATATAGCCTGTCGCTTTTCAGTGATTTTCAAAAAAAATTCAAATCGACCCTGTAGCATGTGCTCCGAGACCATGGACTATAGCCTGTCGCTTTTCAGTGATTTTCACCTTTTTTTCAAATCCTCCGAAAACCGTGAAAAATGCCACCCTGTAGCATGTGCTCCGAGACCATGGACTATAGCCTGTCGCTTTTCAGTGATTTTCACATTTTTTTCAAATCCTCCGAAACCGTGAAAAATGCCACCCTGTAGCATGTGCTCCGAGACCATGGACTATAGTCTGTCGCTTTTCAGTGATTTTCACCTTTTTTTCAAATTCTCCGAAACAGTGAAAAATGCCACCCTGTAGCATGTGCTCCGAGACCATGGACTATAGCCTGTCGCTTTTCAGTGATTTTCACCTTTTTTTCAAATCCTCCGAAACCGTGAAAAATGCCACCCTGTAGCATGTCCTCCGAGACCATGGACTATAGCCTGTCGCTTTTCAGTGATTTTCACCTTTTTTTCAAATCCTCCGAAACCGTGAAAAATGCCACCCTGTAGCATGTCCTCCGAGACCATGGACTATAGCCTGTCGCTTTTCAGTGATTTTCACCTTTTTTTCAAATCTCCGAAACCGTGAAAAATGCCACCCTGTAGCATGTGCTCCGAGACCATGCACTATAGCCTGGACTATAGCCTGTCGCTTTTCAGTGATTTTCACCTTTTTTTCAAATCCTCCGAAACCGTGAAAAATGCCACCCTGTAGCATGTGCTCCGAGACCATGGACTATAGCCTGTCGCTTTTCAGTGATTTTCACCTTTTTTTCAAATCCTCCGAAACCGTGAAAAATGCCACCCTGTAGCATGTCCTCCGAGACCATGGACTATAGCCTGTCGCTTTTCAGATATTTTCACCTTTTTTTCAAATCCTCCGACCCTCCGACATTATGGACTATAGCCTTTCGCTTTTCCACGATTTCACCTTTTTTCAAATCCTCAACAATGATGAAGAATCGCGCACTATAGCGCGCCGCTCAATGGCCTTGACCAATATCAATGACCTTGAGCAGTATAAATGACCTTCATAAGACTGGTAAATGACCTTCACCAGTATCAATGACCTTGAATGACCTTGGGGCGACTGTGGCTCAAGAGGTAGAGCAGGTTGTCCAATGATCCATGGGTCGTTGGTTCGAATCCCGGCTCCTCCTGTCTACATGTCGAAGACACTGAACCCCAAATTGCTCCCGATGTGCTGGTTGGTACCTTGCATGGCTTCCGCTGCTATCGGTGTATGAATGTGTGTGTGAATGGGTGAATGTAATGCACAATCTATGTAAAATGCCACCCTGTAGCATGTGCTCCGAGACCATGGACTATATAGCCTGTCGCTTTTCAGTGATTTTCACCTTTTTTTCAAATCCTCCGAAACCGTGAAAAATGCGACCCTGTAGCATGTGCTCCGAGACCATGGACTATAGCCTGTCGCTTTTCAGTGATTTTCACCTTTTTTTCCAATCCTCCGAAACCGTGAAAAATGCCACCCTGTAGCATGTGCTCCGAGACCATGGACTATAGCCTGTCGCTTTTCAGTGATTTTCACCTTTTTTTTTAATCCTCCGAAACCGTGAAAAATGCCACCCTGTAGCATGTGCTCCGAGACCATGGACTATAGCCTGTCGCTTTTCAGTGATTTTCACCTTTTTTTCAAATCCTCCGAAACCGTGAAAAATGCCACCCTTTAGCATGTGCTCCGAGACCATGCACTATAGCCTGTCGCTTTTCAGTGATTTTCACCTTTTGTTAAAATCCTCAGAAACCGTGAAAAATGCCACCCTGTAGCATGTCCTCCGAGACTATGGACTATATAGCCTGTCGCTTTTCAGTGATTTTCAAAAAAAATTCAAATCCTCCGAAACCGTGAAAAATGCAACCCTGTAGCATGTGCTCCGAGACCATGGACTATAGCCTGTCGCTTTTCAGTGATTTTCACCTTTTTTTCAAATCCCCTGAAAACCGTGAAAAATGCCACCCTGTAGCATGTGCTCCGAGACCATGGACTATAGCCTGTCGCTTTTCAGTGATTTTCACATTTTTTTCAAATCCTCCGAAACCGTGAAAAATGCCACCCTGTAGCATGTGCTCCGAGACCATGGACTATAGTCTGTCGCTTTTTAGTGATTTTCACCTTTTTTTCAAATTCTCCGAAACAGTGAAAAATGCCACCCTGTAGCATGTGCTCCGAGACCATGGACTATAGCCTGTCGCTTTTCAGTGATTTTCACCTTTTTTTCAAATCCTCCGAAACCGTGAAAAATGCCACCCTGTAGCATGTCCTCCGAGACCATGGACTATAGCCTGTCGCTTTTCAGTGATTTTCACCTTTTTTTCAAATCCTCCGAAACCGTGAAAAATGCCACCCTGTAGCATGTGCTCCGAGACCATGCACTATAGCCTGTCGCTTTTCAGTGATTTTCACCTTTTGTTAAAATCCTCAGAAACCGTGAAAAATGCCACCCTATAGCATGTGCTCCGAGACCATGGACTATAGACTGTATCTTTTCAGTGATTTTCACCTTTTTTTCAAATCCTCCGAAACCGTGAAAAATGCCACCCTGTAGCATGTGCTCCGAGACCACAGAGACAGCGACGCAGTGACTGCGTCACAGAGACAGTGACGCAGAGAGAGTGACGCAGAGAGAGTGACGCAGAGAGAGTGATATAGCCTGTCGCTTTTCAGTGATTTTCACCTTTTTTTTTAATCCTCCGAAACCGTGAAAAATGCCACCCTGTAGAATGTGCTCCGAGACCATGGACTATAGCCTGTCGCTTTTCAGTGATTTTCACCTTTTTTTCAAATCCTCCGAAACCGTGAAAAATGCCACCCTGTAGCATGTGCTCCGAGACCATGGACTATAGCCTGTCGCTTTTCAGTGATTTTCACCTTTTTTTCAAATCCTCCGAAAACCGTGAAAAATGCCACCCTGTAGCATGTGCTCCGAGACCATGGAATATAGCCTGTCGCTTTTCAGTGATTTTCACCTTTTTTTCAAATCCTCCGAAAACCGTGAAAAATGCCACCCTGTAGCATGTGCTCCGAGACCATGGACTATATAGCCTGTCGCTTTTCAGTGATTTTCAAAAAAAATTCAAATCCTCCGAAACCGTGAAAAATGTGACCCTGTAGCATGTGACCATGGACTATAGCCTGTCGCTTTTCAGTGATTTTCACATTTTTTTCAAATCCTCCGAAAACCGTGAAAAATGCCACCCTGTAGCATGTGCTCCGAGACCATGGATTATAGCCTGTCGCTTTTCAGTGATTTTCACCTTTTTTTCAAATCCTCCGAAACAGTGAAAAATGCCACCCTGTAGCATGTGCTCCGAGACCATGGACTATAGCCTGTCGCGTTTCAGTGATTTTCACCTTTTTTTCAAATCCTCCGAAACCGTGAAAAATGCCACCCTGTAGCATGTGCTCTGAGACCATGGACTATAGCCTGTCGCTTTTCAGATATTTTCACCTTTTTTTCAAATCCTCTGAAAACCGTGAAAAATGCCACCCTGTAGCATGTGCTCCGAGACCATGGACTATAGCCTGTCGCTTTTCAGTGATTTTCACCTTTTTTTCAAATCCTCCGAAACCGTGAAAAATGTGACCCTGTAGCATGTGCTCCGAGACCATGGACTATAGCCTGTCGCTTTTCAGTGATTTTCAAAAAAAATTCAAATCCTCCGAAAACCGTGAAAAATGCCACCCTGTAGCATGTGCTCCGAGACCATGGATTATAGCCTGTCGCTTTTCAGTGATTTTCACCTTTTTTTCAAATCCTCCGAAACAGTGAAAAATGCCACCCTGTAGCATGTGCTCCGAGACCATGGACTATAGCCTGTCGCGTTTCAGTGATTTTCACCTTTTTTTCAAATCCTCCGAAACCGTGAAAAATGCCACCCTGTAGCATGTGCTCCGAGACCATGGACTATAGCCTGTCGCTTTTCAGTGATTTTCACCTTTTTTTCAAATCCTCCGAAACCGTGAAAAATGCCACCCTGTAGCATGTGCTCCGAGACCATGGACTATAGCCTGTCGCTTTTCAGTGATTTTCACCTTTTTTTCAAATCCTCCGAAACCGTGAAAAATGCCACCCTGTGGCACCCCGAGACCATGGACTATAGCCTGTCGCTTTTCAGTGATTTTCACCTTTTTTTCAAATCCTCCGAAACCGTGAAAAATGCCACCCTGTAGCATGTGCTCTGAGACCATGGACTATAGCCTGTCGCTTTTCAGATATTTTCACCTTTTTTTCAAATCCTCCGAAAACCGTGAAAAATGCCACCCTGTAGCATGTGCTCCGAGACCATGGACTATAGCCTGTCGCTTTTCAGTGATTTTCCCCTTTTTTTCAAATCCTCCGAAAACCGTGAAAAATGCCACCCTGTAGCATGTGCTCCGAGACCATGGACTATAGCCTGTCGCTTTTCAGTGATTTTCACCTTTTTTTCAAATCCTCCGAAACCGTGAAAAATGCCACCCTGTAGCATGTCCTCCGAGACCATGGACTATAGCCTGTCGCTTTTCAGTGATTTTCACCTTTTTTTCAAATCCTCCGAAACCGTGAAAAATGCAACCCTGTAGCATGTGCTCCGAGACCATGGACTATAGCCTGTCGCTTTTCAGTGATTTTCACCTTTTTTTCAAATCCCCTGAAAACCGTGAAAAATGCCACCCTGTAGCATGTGCTCCGAGACCATGGACTATAGCCTGTCGCTTTTCAGTGATTTTCACATTTTTTTCAAATCCTCCGAAACCGTGAAAAATGCCACCCTGTAGCATGTGCTCCGAGACCATGGACTATAGTCTGTCGCTTTTTAGTGATTTTCACCTTTTTTTCAAATTCTCCGAAACAGTGAAAAATGCCACCCTGTAGCATGTGCTCCGAGACCATGGACTATAGCCTGTCGCTTTTCAGTGATTTTCACCTTTTTTTCAAATCCTCCGAAACCGTGAAAAATGCCACCCTGTAGCATGTCCTCCGAGACCATGGACTATAGCCTGTCGCTTTTCAGTGATTTTCACCTTTTTTTCAAATCCTCCGAAACCGTGAAAAATGCCACCCTGTAGCATGTCCTCCGAGACCATGGACTATAGCCTGTCGCTTTTCAGTGATTTTCACCTTTTTTTCAATTCTCCGAAACCGTGAAAAATGCCACCCTGTAGCATGTGCTCCGAGACCATGCACTATAGCCTGTCGCTTTTCAGTGATTTTCACCTTTTGTTAAAATCCTCAGAAACCGTGAAAAATGCCACCCTATAGCATGTGCTCCGAGACCATGGACTATAGACTGTATCTTTTCAGTGATTTTCACCTTTTTTTCAAATCCTCCGAAACCGTGAAAAATGCCACCCTGTAGCATGTGCTCCGAGACCACAGAGACAGCGACGCAGTGACTGCGTCACAGAGACAGTGACGCAGAGAGAGTGACGCAGAGAGAGTGACGCAGAGAGAGTGATATAGCCTGTCGCTTTTCAGTGATTTTCACCTTTTTTTTTAATCCTCCGAAACCGTGAAAAATGCCACCCTGTAGAATGTGCTCCGAGACCATGGACTATAGCCTGTCGCTTTTCAGTGATTTTCACCTTTTTTTCAAATCCTCCGAAACCGTGAAAAATGCCACCCTGTAGCATGTGCTCCGAGACCATGGACTATAGCCTGTCGCTTTTCAGTGATTTTCACCTTTTTTTCAAATCCTCCGAAAACCGTGAAAAATGCCACCCTGTAGCATGTGCTCCGAGACCATGGAATATAGCCTGTCGCTTTTCAGTGATTTTCACCTTTTTTTCAAATCCTCCGAAAACCGTGAAAAATGCCACCCTGTAGCATGTGCTCCGAGACCATGGACTATATAGCCTGTCGCTTTTCAGTGATTTTCAAAAAAAATTCAAATCCTCCGAAACCGTGAAAAATGTGACCCTGTAGCATGTGACCATGGACTATAGCCTGTCGCTTTTCAGTGATTTTCACATTTTTTTCAAATCCTCCGAAAACCGTGAAAAATGCCACCCTGTAGCATGTGCTCCGAGACCATGGATTATAGCCTGTCGCTTTTCAGTGATTTTCACCTTTTTTTCAAATCCTCCGAAACAGTGAAAAATGCCACCCTGTAGCATGTGCTCCGAGACCATGGACTATAGCCTGTCGCGTTTCAGTGATTTTCACCTTTTTTTCAAATCCTCCGAAACCGTGAAAAATGCCACCCTGTAGCATGTGCTCTGAGACCATGGACTATAGCCTGTCGCTTTTCAGATATTTTCACCTTTTTTTCAAATCCTCTGAAAACCGTGAAAAATGCCACCCTGTAGCATGTGCTCCGAGACCATGGACTATAGCCTGTCGCTTTTCAGTGATTTTCACCTTTTTTTCAAATCCTCCGAAACCGTGAAAAATGTGACCCTGTAGCATGTGCTCCGAGACCATGGACTATAGCCTGTCGCTTTTCAGTGATTTTCAAAAAAAATTCAAATCCTCCGAAAACCGTGAAAAATGCCACCCTGTAGCATGTGCTCCGAGACCATGGATTATAGCCTGTCGCTTTTCAGTGATTTTCACCTTTTTTTCAAATCCTCCGAAACAGTGAAAAATGCCACCCTGTAGCATGTGCTCCGAGACCATGGACTATAGCCTGTCGCGTTTCAGTGATTTTCACCTTTTTTTCAAATCCTCCGAAACCGTGAAAAATGCCACCCTGTAGCATGTGCTCCGAGACCATGGACTATAGCCTGTCGCTTTTCAGTGATTTTCACCTTTTTTTCAAATCCTCCGAAACCGTGAAAAATGCCACCCTGTAGCATGTGCTCCGAGACCATGGACTATAGCCTGTCGCTTTTCAGTGATTTTCACCTTTTTTTCAAATCCTCCGAAACCGTGAAAAATGCCACCCTGTGGCACCCCGAGACCATGGACTATAGCCTGTCGCTTTTCAGTGATTTTCACCTTTTTTTCAAATCCTCCGAAACCGTGAAAAATGCCACCCTGTAGCATGTGCTCTGAGACCATGGACTATAGCCTGTCGCTTTTCAGATATTTTCACCTTTTTTTCAAATCCTCCGAAAACCGTGAAAAATGCCACCCTGTAGCATGTGCTCCGAGACCATGGACTATAGCCTGTCGCTTTTCAGTGATTTTCCCCTTTTTTTCAAATCCTCCGAAAACCGTGAAAAATGCCACCCTGTAGCATGTGCTCCGAGACCATGGACTATAGCCTGTCGCTTTTCAGTGATTTTCAAATTTTTTTCAAATCCTCCGAAACCGTGAAAAATGCCACCCTGTAGCATGTGCTCCGAGACCATGGACTATAGTCTGTCGCTTTTTAGTGATTTTCACCTTTTTTTCAAATTCTCCGAAACAGTGAAAAATGCCACCCTGTAGCATGTGCTCCGAGACCATGGACTATAGCCTGTCGCTTTTCAGTGATTTTCACCTTTTTTTCAAATCCTCCGAAACCGTGAAAAATGCCACCCTGTAGCATGTCCTCCGAGACCATGGACTATAGCCTGTCGCTTTTCAGTGATTTTCACCTTTTTTTCAAATCCTCCGAAACCGTGAAAAATGCCACCCTGTAGCATGTCCTCCGAGACCATGGACTATAGCCTGTCGCTTTTCAGTGATTTTCACCTTTTTTTCAATTCTCCGAAACCGTGAAAAATGCCACCCTGTAGCATGTGCTCCGAGACCATGCACTATAGCCTGTCGCTTTTCAGTGATTTTCACCTTTTGTTAAAATCCTCAGAAACCGTGAAAAATGCCACCCTATAGCATGTGCTCCGAGACCATGGACTATAGACTGTATCTTTTCAGTGATTTTCACCTTTTTTTCAAATCCTCCGAAACCGTGAAAAATGCCACCCTGTAGCATGTGCTCCGAGACCACAGAGACAGCGACGCAGTGACTGCGTCACAGAGACAGTGACGCAGAGAGAGTGACGCAGAGAGAGTGACGCAGAGAGAGTGATATAGCCTGTCGCTTTTCAGTGATTTTCACCTTTTTTTTTAATCCTCCGAAACCGTGAAAAATGCCACCCTGTAGAATGTGCTCCGAGACCATGGACTATAGCCTGTCGCTTTTCAGTGATTTTCACCTTTTTTTCAAATCCTCCGAAACCGTGAAAAATGCCACCCTGTAGCATGTGCTCCGAGACCATGGACTATAGCCTGTCGCTTTTCAGTGATTTTCACCTTTTTTTCAAATCCTCCGAAAACCGTGAAAAATGCCACCCTGTAGCATGTGCTCCGAGACCATGGAATATAGCCTGTCGCTTTTCAGTGATTTTCACCTTTTTTTCAAATCCTCCGAAAACCGTGAAAAATGCCACCCTGTAGCATGTGCTCCGAGACCATGGACTATATAGCCTGTCGCTTTTCAGTGATTTTCAAAAAAAATTCAAATCCTCCGAAACCGTGAAAAATGTGACCCTGTAGCATGTGACCATGGACTATAGCCTGTCGCTTTTCAGTGATTTTCACATTTTTTTCAAATCCTCCGAAAACCGTGAAAAATGCCACCCTGTAGCATGTGCTCCGAGACCATGGATTATAGCCTGTCGCTTTTCAGTGATTTTCACCTTTTTTTCAAATCCTCCGAAACAGTGAAAAATGCCACCCTGTAGCATGTGCTCCGAGACCATGGACTATAGCCTGTCGCGTTTCAGTGATTTTCACCTTTTTTTCAAATCCTCCGAAACCGTGAAAAATGCCACCCTGTAGCATGTGCTCTGAGACCATGGACTATAGCCTGTCGCTTTTCAGATATTTTCACCTTTTTTTCAAATCCTCTGAAAACCGTGAAAAATGCCACCCTGTAGCATGTGCTCCGAGACCATGGACTATAGCCTGTCGCTTTTCAGTGATTTTCACCTTTTTTTCAAATCCTCCGAAACCGTGAAAAATGTGACCCTGTAGCATGTGCTCCGAGACCATGGACTATAGCCTGTCGCTTTTCAGTGATTTTCAAAAAAAATTCAAATCCTCCGAAAACCGTGAAAAATGCCACCCTGTAGCATGTGCTCCGAGACCATGGATTATAGCCTGTCGCTTTTCAGTGATTTTCACCTTTTTTTCAAATCCTCCGAAACAGTGAAAAATGCCACCCTGTAGCATGTGCTCCGAGACCATGGACTATAGCCTGTCGCGTTTCAGTGATTTTCACCTTTTTTTCAAATCCTCCGAAACCGTGAAAAATGCCACCCTGTAGCATGTGCTCCGAGACCATGGACTATAGCCTGTCGCTTTTCAGTGATTTTCACCTTTTTTTCAAATCCTCCGAAACCGTGAAAAATGCCACCCTGTAGCATGTGCTCCGAGACCATGGACTATAGCCTGTCGCTTTTCAGTGATTTTCACCTTTTTTTCAAATCCTCCGAAACCGTGAAAAATGCCACCCTGTGGCACCCCGAGACCATGGACTATAGCCTGTCGCTTTTCAGTGATTTTCACCTTTTTTTCAAATCCTCCGAAACCGTGAAAAATGCCACCCTGTAGCATGTGCTCTGAGACCATGGACTATAGCCTGTCGCTTTTCAGATATTTTCACCTTTTTTTCAAATCCTCCGAAAACCGTGAAAAATGCCACCCTGTAGCATGTGCTCCGAGACCATGGACTATAGCCTGTCGCTTTTCAGTGATTTTCCCCTTTTTTTCAAATCCTCCGAAAACCGTGAAAAATGCCACCCTGTAGCATGTGCTCCGAGACCATGGACTATAGCCTGTCGCTTTTCAGTGATTTTCACCTTTTTTTCAAATCCTCCGAAACCGTGAAAAATGCCACCCTGTAGCATGTCCTCCGAGACCATGGACTATAGCCTGTCGCTTTTCAGTGATTTTCACCTTTTTTTCAAATCCTCCGAAACCGTGAAAAATGCCACCCTGTAGCATGTGCTCCGAGACCATGGACTATAGCCTGTCGCTTTTCAGTGATTTAAAAAAAAAATTCAAATCCTCCGAAACCGTGAAAAATGCCACCCTGTAGCATGTGCTCCGAGACCATGGACTATAGTCTGTCGCTTTTCAGTGATTTTCACCTTTTTTTCAAATTCTCCGAAACCGTGAAAAATGCCACCCTGTAGCATGTGCTCCGAGACCATGGACTATAGCCTGTCGCTTTTCAGTGATTTTCACCTTTTTTTCAAATCCTCCGAAACCGTGAAAAATGCCACCCTGTAGCATGTGCTCCGAGACCATGGACTATAGCCTGTCGCTTTTCAGTGATTTTCACCTTTTTTTCAAATCCTCCGAAACCGTGAAAAATGCCACCCTGTAGCATGTGCTCCGAGACCATGGACTATAGCCTGTCGCTTTTCAGTGATTTTCACCTTTTTTTCAAATCCTCCGAAAACCGTGAAAAATGCCACCCTGTAGCATGTGCTCCGAGACCATGGACTATAGCCTGTCGCTTTTCAGTGATTTTCACCTTTTTTTCAAATCCTCCGAAACCGTGAAAAATGCCACCCTGTAGCATGTCCTCCGAGACCATGGACTATAGCCTGTCGCTTTTCAGTGATTTCACCTTTTTTTCAAATCTCCGAAACCGTGAAAAATGCCACCCTGTAGCATGTGCTCCGAGACCATGCACTATAGCCTGGACTATAGCCTGTCGCTTTTCAGTGATTTTCAAAAAAAAATCAAATCGACCCTGTAGCATGTGCTCCGAGACCATGGACTATAGCCTGTCGCTTTTCAGTGATTTTCACCTTTTTTTCAAATCCTCCGAAACCGTGAAAAATGCCACCCTGTAGCATGTCCTCCGAGACCATGGACTATAGCCTGTCGCTTTTCAGTGATTTTCACCTTTTTTTCAAATCCTCCGAAACCGTGAAAAATGCCACCCTGTAGCATGTGCTCCGAGACCATGGACTATAGTCTGTCGCTTTTCAGTGATTTTCACCTTTTTTTCAAATTCTCCGAAACAGTGAAAAATGCCACCCTGTAGCATGTGCTCCGAGACCATGGACTATAGCCTGTCGCTTTTCAGTGATTTTCACCTTTTTTTCAAATCCTCCGAAACCGTGAAAAATGCCACCCTGTAGCATGTGCTCCGAGACCATGGACTATAGCCTGTCGCTTTTCAGTGATTTTCACCTTTTTTTCAAATCCTCCGAAACCGTGAAAAATGCCACCCTGTAGCATGTGCTCCGAGACCATGGACTATAGCCTGTCGCTTTTCAGTGATTTTCACCTTTTTTTCAAATCCTCCGAAAACCGTGAAAAATGCCACCCTGTAGCATGTGCTCCGAGACCATGGACTATAGCCTGTCGCTTTTCAGTGATTTTCACCTTTTTTTCAAATCCTCCGAAACCGTGAAAAATGCCACCCTGTAGCATGTCCTCCGAGACCATGGACTATAGCCTGTCGCTTTTCAGTGATTTTCACCTTTTTTTCAAATCTCCGAAACCGTGAAAAATGCCACCCTGTAGCATGTGCTCCGAGACCATGCACTATAGCCTGGACTATAGCCTGTCACTTTTCAGTGATTTTCAAAAAAAATTCAAATCGACCCTGTAGCATGTGCTCCGAGACCATGGACTATAGCCTGTCGCTTTTCAGTGATTTTCACCTTTTTTTCAAATCCTCCGAAACCGTGAAAAATGCCACCCTGTAGCATGTCCTCCGAGACTATGGACTATAGCCTTTTCTTTTCAGTGATTTTCACCTTTTTTTCAAATCCTCCGAAACCGTGAAAAATGCCACCCTGTAGCATGTCCTCCGAGACCATGGACTATAGCCTGTCGCTTTTCAGTGATTTTCACCTTTTTTTCAAATCCTCCGAAACCGTGAAAAATGCCACCCTGTAGCATGTCCTCCGAGACCATGGACTATAGCCTGTCGCTTTTCAGTGATTTTCACCTTTTTTTCAAATCTCCGAAACCGTGAAAAATGCCACCCTGTAGCATGTGCTCCGAGACCATGCACTATAGCCTGGACTATAGCCTGTCGCTTTTCAGTGATTTTCAAAAAAAATTCAAATCGACCCTGTAGCATGTGCTCCTAGACCATGGACTATAGCCTGTCGCTTTTCAGTGATTTTCACCTTTTTAACAAATCCTCCGAAAACCGTGAAAAATGCCACCCTGTAGCATGTGCTCCGAGACCATGGACTATAGCCTGTCGCTTTTCAGTGATTTTCACATTTTTTTCAAATCCTCCGAAACCGTGAAAAATGCCACCCTGTAGCATGTGCTCCGAGACCATGGACTATAGTCTGTCGCTTTTCAGTGATTTTCACCTTCTTTTCAAATTCTCCGAAACAGTGAAAAATGCCACCCTGTAGCATGTGCTCCGAGACCATGGACTATAGCCTGTCGCTTTTCAGTGATTTTCACCTTTTTTTCAAATCCTCCGAAACCGTGAAAAATGCCACCCTGTAGCATGTCCTCCGAGACCATGGACTATAGCCTGTCGCTTTTCAGTGATTTTCACCTTTTTTTCAAATCCTCCGAAACCGTGAAAAATGCCAACCTGTAGCATGTCCTCCGAGACCATGGACTATAGCCTGTCGCTTTTCAGTGATTTTCACCTTTTTTTCAAATCTCCGAAACCGTGAAAAATGCCACCCTGTAGCATGTGCTCCGAGACCATGCACTATAGCCTGGACTATAGCCTGTCGCTTTTCAGTGATTTTCACCTTTTTTTCAAATCCTCCGAAACCGTGAAAAATGCCACCCTGTAGCATGTGCTCCGAGACCATGGACTATAGCCTGTCGCTTTTCAGTGATTTTCACCTTTTTTTCAAATCCTCCGAAACCGTGAAAAATGCCACCCTGTAGCATGTGCTCCGAGACCATGGACTATAGCCTGTCGCTTTTCAGTGATTTTCACCTTTTTTTCAAATCCTCCGAAACCGTGAAAAATGCCACCCTGTAGCATGTGCTCCGAGACCATGGACTATAGTCTGTCGCTTTTCAGTGATTTTCACCTTCTTTTCAAATTCTCCGAAACAGTGAAAAATGCCACCCTGTAGCATGTGCTCCGAGACCATGGACTATAGCCTGTCGCTTTTCAGTGATTTTCACCTTTTTTTCAAATCCTCCGAAACCGTGAAAAATGCCACCCTGTAGCATGTCCTCCGAGACCATGGACTATAGCCTGTCGCTTTTCAGTGATTTTCACCTTTTTTTCAAATCCTCCGAAACCGTGAAAAATGCCAACCTGTAGCATGTCCTCCGAGACCATGGACTATAGCCTGTCGCTTTTCAGTGATTTTCACCTTTTTTTCAAATCTCCGAAACCGTGAAAAATGCCACCCTGTAGCATGTGCTCCGAGACCATGCACTATAGCCTGGACTATAGCCTGTCGCTTTTCAGTGATTTTCACCTTTTTTTCAAATCCTCCGAAACCGTGAAAAATGCCACCCTGTAGCATGTGCTCCGAGACCATGGACTATAGCCTGTCGCTTTTCAGTGATTTTCACCTTTTTTTCAAATCCTCCGAAACCGTGAAAAATGCCACCCTGTAGCATGTCCTCCGAGACCATGGACTATAGCCTGTCGCTTTTCAGTGATTTTCACCTTTTTTTCAAATCCTCCGAAACCGTGAAAAATGCCACCCTGTAGCATGTGCTCTGAGACCATGGACTATAGCCTGTCGCTTTTCAGATATTTTCACCTTTTTTTCAAATCCTCTGAAAACCGTGAAAAATGCCACCCTGTAGCATGTGCTCCGAGACCATGGACTATAGCCTGTCGCTTTTCAGTGATTTTCACCTTTTTTTCAAATCCTCCGAAACCGTGAAAAATGTGACCCTGTAGCATGTGCTCCGAGACCATGGAATATAGCCTGTCGCTTTTCAGTGATTTTCAAAAAAAATTCAAATCCTCCGAAAACCGTGAAAAATGCCACCCTGTAGCATGTGCTCCGAGACCATGGATTATAGCCTGTCGCTTTTCAGTGATTTTCACCTTTTTTTCAAATCCTCCGAAACAGTGAAAAATGCCACCCTGTAGCATGTGCTCCGAGACCATGGACTATAGCCTGTCGCGTTTCAGTGATTTTCACCTTTTTTTCAAATCCTCCGAAACCGTGAAAAATGCCACCCTGTAGCATGTCCTCCGAGACCATGGACTATAGCCTGTCGCTTTTCAGTGATTTTCACCTTTTTTTCAAATCCTCCGAAACCGTGAAAAATGCCACCCTGTAGCATGTGCTCCGAGACCATGGACTATAGTCTGTCGCTTTTCAGTGATTTTCACCTTTTTTTCAAATTCTCCGAAACAGTGAAAAATGCCACCCTGTAGCATGTGCTCCGAGACCATGGACTATAGCCTGTCGCTTTTCAGTGATTTTCACCTTTTTTTCAAATCCTCCGAAACCGTGAAAAATGCCACCCTGTAGCATGTGCTCCGAGACCATGGACTATAGCCTGTCGCTTTTCAGTGATTTTCACCTTTTTTTCAAATCCTCCGAAACCGTGAAAAATGCCACCCTGTAGCATGTGCTCCGAGACCATGGACTATAGCCTGTCGCTTTTCAGTGATTTTCACCTTTTTTTCAAATCCTCCGAAAACCGTGAAAAATGCCACCCTGTAGCATGTGCTCCGAGACCATGGACTATAGCCTGTCGCTTTTCAGTGATTTTCACCTTTTTTTCAAATCCTCCGAAACCGTGAAAAATGCCACCCTGTAGCATGTCCTCCGAGACCATGGACTATAGCCTGTCGCTTTTCAGTGATTTTCACCTTTTTTTCAAATCTCCGAAACCGTGAAAAATGCCACCCTGTAGCATGTGCTCCGAGACCATGCACTATAGCCTGGACTATAGCCTGTCGCTTTTCAGTGATTTTCAAAAAAAATTCAAATCGACCCTGTAGCATGTGCTCCGAGACCATGGACTATAGCCTGTCGCTTTTCAGTGATTTTCACCTTTTTTTCAAATCCTCCGAAACCGTGAAAAATGCCACCCTGTAGCATGTCCTCCGAGACCATGGACTATAGCCTGTCGCTTTTCAGTGATTTTCACCTTTTTTTCAAATCCTCCGAAACCGTGAAAAATGCCACCCTGTAGCATGTCCTCCGAGACCATGGACTATAGCCTGTCGCTTTTCAGTGATTTTCACCTTTTTTTCAAATCTCCGAAACCGTGAAAAATGCCACCCTGTAGCATGTGCTCCGAGACCATGCACTATAGCCTGGACTATAGCCTGTCGCTTTTCAGTGATTTTCAAAAAAAAGTTCAAATCGACCCTGTAGCATGTGCTCCGAGACCATGGACTATAGCCTGTCGCTTTTCAGTGATTTTCACCTTTTTTTCAAATCCTCCGAAAACCGTGAAAAATGCCACCCTGTAGCATGTGCTCCGAGACCATGGACTATAGCCTGTCGCTTTTCAGTGATTTTCACATTTTTTTCAAATCCTCCGAAACCGTGAAAAATGCCACCCTGTAGCATGTGCTCCGAGACCATGGACTATAGTCTGTCGCTTTTCAGTGATTTTCACCTTCTTTTCAAATTCTCCGAAACAGTGAAAAATGCCACCCTGTAGCATGTGCTCCGAGACCATGGACTATAGCCTGTCGCTTTTCAGTGATTTTCACCTTTTTTTCAAATCCTCCGAAACCGTGAAAAATGCCACCCTGTAGCATGTCCTCCGAGACCATGGACTATAGCCTGTCGCTTTTCAGTGATTTTCACCTTTTTTTCAAATCCTCCGAAACCGTGAAAAATGCCAACCTGTAGCATGTCCTCCGAGACCATGGACTATAGCCTGTCGCTTTTCAGTGATTTTCACCTTTTTTTCAAATCTCCGAAACCGTGAAAAATGCCACCCTGTAGCATGTGCTCCGAGACCATGCACTATAGCCTGGACTATAGCCTGTCGCTTTTCAGTGATTTTCACCTTTTTTTCAAATCCTCCGAAACCGTGAAAAATGCCACCCTGTAGCATGTGCTCCGAGACCATGGACTATAGCCTGTCGCTTTTCAGTGATTTTCACCTTTTTTTCAAATCCTCCGAAACCGTGAAAAATGCCACCCTGTAGCATGTGCTCCGAGACCATGGACTATAGCCTGTCGCTTTTCAGTGATTTTCACCTTTTTTTCAAATCCTCCGAAACCGTGAAAAATGCCACCCTGTAGCATGTGCTCCGAGACCATGGACTATAGTCTGTCGCTTTTCAGTGATTTTCACCTTCTTTTCAAATTCTCCGAAACAGTGAAAAATGCCACCCTGTAGCATGTGCTCCGAGACCATGGACTATAGCCTGTCGCTTTTCAGTGATTTTCACCTTTTTTTCAAATCCTCCGAAACCGTGAAAAATGCCACCCTGTAGCATGTCCTCCGAGACCATGGACTATAGCCTGTCGCTTTTCAGTGATTTTCACCTTTTTTTCAAATCCTCCGAAACCGTGAAAAATGCCAACCTGTAGCATGTCCTCCGAGACCATGGACTATAGCCTGTCGCTTTTCAGTGATTTTCACCTTTTTTTCAAATCTCCGAAACCGTGAAAAATGCCACCCTGTAGCATGTGCTCCGAGACCATGCACTATAGCCTGGACTATAGCCTGTCGCTTTTCAGTGATTTTCACCTTTTTTTCAAATCCTCCGAAACCGTGAAAAATGCCACCCTGTAGCATGTGCTCCGAGACCATGGACTATAGCCTGTCGCTTTTCAGTGATTTTCACCTTTTTTTCAAATCCTCCGAAACCGTGAAAAATGCCACCCTGTAGCATGTCCTCCGAGACCATGGACTATAGCCTGTCGCTTTTCAGTGATTTTCACCTTTTTTTCAAATCCTCCGAAACCGTGAAAAATGCCACCCTGTAGCATGTGCTCTGAGACCATGGACTATAGCCTGTCGCTTTTCAGATATTTTCACCTTTTTTTCAAATCCTCTGAAAACCGTGAAAAATGCCACCCTGTAGCATGTGCTCCGAGACCATGGACTATAGCCTGTCGCTTTTCAGTGATTTTCACCTTTTTTTCAAATCCTCCGAAACCGTGAAAAATGTGACCCTGTAGCATGTGCTCCGAGACCATGGAATATAGCCTGTCGCTTTTCAGTGATTTTCAAAAAAAATTCAAATCCTCCGAAAACCGTGAAAAATGCCACCCTGTAGCATGTGCTCCGAGACCATGGATTATAGCCTGTCGCTTTTCAGTGATTTTCACCTTTTTTTCAAATCCTCCGAAACAGTGAAAAATGCCACCCTGTAGCATGTGCTCCGAGACCATGGACTATAGCCTGTCGCGTTTCAGTGATTTTCACCTTTTTTTCAAATCCTCCGAAACCGTGAAAAATGCCACCCTGTAGCATGTGCTCCGAGACCATGGACTATAGCCTGTCGCTTTTCAGTGATTTTCACCTTTTTTTCAAATCCTCCGAAACCGTGAAAAATGCCACCCTGTAGCATGTGCTCCGAGACCATGGACTATAGCCTGTCGCTTTTCAGTGATTTTCACCTTTTTTTCAAATCCTCCGAAACCGTGAAAAATGCCACCCTGTGGCACCCCGAGACCATGGACTATAGCCTGTCGCTTTTCAGTGATTTTCACCTTTTTTTCAAATCCTCCGAAACCGTGAAAAATGCCACCCTGTAGCATGTGCTCTGAGACCATGGACTATAGCCTGTCGCTTTTCAGATATTTTCACCTTTTTTTCAAATCCTCCGAAAACCGTGAAAAATGCCACCCTGTAGCATGTGCTCCGAGACCATGGACTATAGCCTGTCGCTTTTCAGTGATTTTCCCCTTTTTTTCAAATCCTCCGAAAACCATGAAAAATGCCACCCTGTAGCATGTGCTCCGAGACCATGGACTATAGCCTGTCGCTTTTCAGTGATTTTCACCTTTTTTTCAAATCCTCCGAAACCGTGAAAAATGCCACCCTGTAGCATGTCCTCCGAGACCATGGACTATAGCCTGTCGCTTTTCAGTGATTTTCACCTTTTTTTCAAATCCTCCGAAACCGTGAAAAATGCCACCCTGTAGCATGTGCTCCGAGACCATGGACTATAGCCTGTCGCTTTTCAGTGATTTTCAAAAAAAATTCAAATCCTCCGAAACCGTGAAAAATGCCACCCTGTAGCATGTGCTCCGAGACCATGGACTATAGTCTGTCGCTTTTCAGTGATTTTCACCTTTTTTTCAAATTCTCCGAAACCGTGAAAAATGCCACCCTGTAGCATGTGCTCCGAGACCATGGACTATAGCCTGTCGCTTTTCAGTGATTTTCACCTTTTTTTCAAATCCTCCGAAACCGTGAAAAATGCCACCCTGTAGCATGTGCTCCGAGACCATGGACTATAGCCTGTCGCTTTTCAGTGATTTTCACCTTTTTTTCAAATCCTCCGAAACCGTGAAAAATGCCACCCTGTAGCATGTGCTCCGAGACCATGGACTATAGCCTGTCGCTTTTCAGTGATTTTCACCTTTTTTTCAAATCCTCCGAAAACCGTGAAAAATGCCACCCTGTAGCATGTGCTCCGAGACCATGGACTATAGCCTGTCGCTTTTCAGTGATTTTCACCTTTTTTTCAAATCCTCCGAAACCGTGAAAAATGCCACCCTGTAGCATGTCCTCCGAGACCATGGACTATAGCCTGTCGCTTTTCAGTGATTTCACCTTTTTTTCAAATCTCCGAAACCGTGAAAAATGCCACCCTGTAGCATGTGCTCCGAGACCATGCACTATAGCCTGGACTATAGCCTGTCGCTTTTCAGTGATTTTCAAAAAAAAATCAAATCGACCCTGTAGCATGTGCTCCGAGACCATGGACTATAGCCTGTCGCTTTTCAGTGATTTTCACCTTTTTTTCAAATCCTCCGAAACCGTGAAAAATGCCACCCTGTAGCATGTGCTCCGAGACCATGGACTATAGCCTGTCGCTTTTCAGTGATTTTCACCTTTTTTTCAAATCCTCCGAAACCGTGAAAAATGCCACCCTGTAGCATGTGCTCCGAGACCATGGACTATAGCCTGTCGCTTTTCAGTGATTTTCACCTTTTTTTCAAATCCTCCGAAAACCGTGAAAAATGCCACCCTGTAGCATGTGCTCCGAGACCATGGACTATAGCCTGTCGCTTTTCAGTGATTTTCACCTTTTTTTCAAATCCTCCGAAACCGTGAAAAATGCCACCCTGTAGCATGTCCTCCGAGACCATGGACTTTAGCCTGTCGCTTTTCAGTGATTTTCACCTTTTTTTCAAATCTCCGAAACCGTGAAAAATGCCACCCTGTAGCATGTGCTCCGAGACCATGCACTATAGCCTGGACTATAGCCTGTCGCTTTTCAGTGATTTTCAAAAAAAATTCAAATCGACCCTGTAGCATGTGCTCCGAGACCATGGACTATAGCCTGTCGCTTTTCAGTGATTTTCACCTTTTTTTCAAATCCTCCGAAACCGTGAAAAATGCCACCCTGTAGCATGTCCTCCGAGACTATGGACTATAGCCTTTTCTTTTCAGTGATTTTCACCTTTTTTTCAAATCCTCCGAAACCGTGAAAAATGCCACCCTGTAGCATGTCCTCCGAGACCATGGACTATAGCCTGTCGCTTTTCAGTGATTTTCACCTTTTTTTCAAATCCTCCGAAACCGTGAAAAATGCCACCCTGTAGCATGTCCTCCGAGACCATGGACTATAGCCTGTCGCTTTTCAGTGATTTTCACCTTTTTTTCAAATCTCCGAAACCGTGAAAAATGCCACCCTGTAGCATGTGCTCCGAGACCATGCACTATAGCCTGGACTATAGCCTGTCGCTTTTCAGTGATTTTCAAAAAAAATTCAAATCGACCCTGTAGCATGTGCTCCGAGACCATGGACTATAGCCTGTCGCTTTTCAGTGATTTTCACCTTTTTTTCAAATCCTCCGAAAACCGTGAAAAATGCCACCCTGTAGCATGTGCTCCGAGACCATGGTCTATAGCCTGTCGCTTTTCAGTGATTTTCACATTTTTTTCAAATCCTCCGAAACCGTGAAAAATGCCACCCTGTAGCATGTGCTCCGAGACCATGGACTATAGTCTGTCGCTTTTCAGTGATTTTCACCTTCTTTTCAAATTCTCCGAAACAGTGAAAAATGCCACCCTGTAGCATGTGCTCCGAGACCATGCACTATAGCCTGGACTATAGCCTGTCGCTTTTCAGTGATTTTCACCTTTTTTTCAAATCCTCCGAAACCGTGAAAAATGCCACCCTGTAGCATGTGCTCCGAGACCATGGACTATAGCCTGTCGCTTTTCAGTGATTTTCACCTTTTTTTCAAATCCTCCGAAACCGTGAAAAATGCCACCCTGTAGCATGTCCTCCGAGACCATGGACTATAGCCTGTCGCTTTTCAGTGATTTTCACCTTTTTTTCAAATCCTCCGAAACCGTGAAAAATGCCACCCTGTAGCATGTGCTCTGAGACCATGAACTATAGCCTGTCGCTTTTCAGATATTTTCACCTTTTTTTCAAATCCTCCGAAAACCGTGAAAAATTCCACCCTGTAGCATGTGCTCCGAGACCATGGACTATAGCCTGTCGCTTTTCAGTGATTTTCACCTTTTTTTCAAATCCTCCGAAAACCGTGAAAAATGCCACCCTGTAGCATGTGCTCCGAGACCATGGACTATAGCCTGTCGCTTTTCAGTGATTTTCACCTTTTTTTCAAATCCTCCGAAACCGTGAAAAATGCCACCCTGTAGCATGTCCTCCGAGACCATGGACTATAGCCTGTCGCTTTTCAGTGATTTTCACCTTTTTTTCAAATCCTCCGAAACCGTGAAAAATGCCACCCTGTAGCATGTGCTCCGAGACCATGGACTATAGCCTGTCGCTTTTCAGTGATTTTCACCTTTTTTTCAAATCCTCCGAAACCGTGAAAAATGCCACCCTATAGCATGTGCTCCGAGACCATGGACTATAGCCTGTCGCTTTTCAGTGATTTTCACCTTTTTTCCAAATCCTCCGAAACCGTGAAAAATGCCACCCTGTAGCATGTGCTCCGAGACCATGGACTATAGCCTGTCGCTTTTCAGTGATTTTCACCTTTTTTTCAAATCCTCCGAAACCGTGAAAAATGCCACCCTATAGCATGTGCTCCGAGACCATGGACTATAGCCTGTCGCTTTTCAGTGATTTTCACCTTTTTTCCAAATCCTCCGAAACCGTGAAAAATGCCACCCTGTAGCATGTGCTCCGAGACCATGGACTATAGCCTGTCGCTTTTCAGTGATTTTCACCTTTTTTCCAAATCCTCCGAAAACCGTGAAAAATGCCACCCTGTAGCATGTGCTCCGAGACCATGGACTATATAGCCTGTCGCTTTTCAGTGATTTTCAAAAAAAAATCAAATCGACCCTGTAGCATGTGCTCCGAGACCATGGACTATAGCCTGTCGCTTTTCAGTGATTTTCAAAAAAAATTCAAATCGACCCTGTAGCATGTGCTCCGAGACCATGGACTATAGCCTGTCGCTTTTCAGTGATTTTCACCTTTTTTCCAAATCCTCCGAAACCGTGAAAAATGCCACCCTGTAGCATGTGCTCCGAGACCATGGACTATAGTCTGTCGCTTTTCAGTGATTTTCACCTTCTTTTCAAATTCTCCGAAACAGTGAAAAATGCCACCCTGTAGCATGTGCTCCGAGACCATGGACTATAGCCTGTCGCTTTTCAGTGATTTTCACCTTTTTTTCAAATCCTCCGAAACCGTGAAAAATGCCACCCTGTAGCATGTCCTCCGAGACCATGGACTATAGCCTGTCGCTTTTCAGTGATTTTCACCTTTTTTTCAAATCCTCCGAAACCGTGAAAAATGCCAACCTGTAGCATGTCCTCCGAGACCATGGACTATAGCCTGTCGCTTTTCAGTGATTTTCACCTTTTTTTCAAATCTCCGAAACCGTGAAAAATGCCACCCTGTAGCATGTGCTCCGAGACCATGCACTATAGCCTGGACTATAGGCTGTCGCTTTTCAGTGATTTTCACCTTTTTTTCAAATCCTCCGAAACCGTGAAAAATGCCACCCTGTAGCATGTGCTCCGAGACCATGGACTATAGCCTGTCGCTTTTCAGTGATTTTCACCTTTTTTTCAAATCCTCCGAAACCGTGAAAAATGCCACCCTGTAGCATGTGCTCTGAGACCATGGACTATAGCCTGTCGCTTTTCAGATATTTTCACCTTTTTTTCAAATCCTCCGAAAACCGTGAAAAATTCCACCCTGTAGCATGTGCTCCGAGACCATGGACTATAGCCTGTCGCTTTTCAGTGATTTTCACCTTTTTTTCAAATCCTCCGAAAACCGTGAAAAATGCCACCCTGTAGCATGTGCTCCGAGACCATGGACTATAGCCTGTCGCTTTTCAGTGATTTTCACCTTTTTTTCAAATCCTCCGAAACCGTGAAAAATGCCACCCTGTAGCATGTCCTCCGAGACCATGGACTATAGCCTGTCGCTTTTCAGTGATTTTCACCTTTTTTTCAAATCCTCCGAAACCGTGAAAAATGCCACCCTGTAGCATGTGCTCCGAGACCATGGACTATAGCCTGTCGCTTTTCAGTGATTTTCACCTTTTTTTCAAATCCTCCGAAACCGTGAAAAATGCCACCCTATAGCATGTGCTCCGAGACCATGGACTATAGCCTGTCGCTTTTCAGTGATTTTCACCTTTTTTCCAAATCCTCCGAAACCGTGAAAAATGCCACCCTGTAGCATGTGCTCCGAGACCATGGACTATAGCCTGTCGCTTTTCAGTGATTTTCACCTTTTTTTCAAATCCTCCGAAACCGTGAAAAATGCCACCCTATAGCATGTGCTCCGAGACCATGGACTATAGCCTGTCGCTTTTCAGTGATTTTCACCTTTTTTCCAAATCCTCCGAAACCGTGAAAAATGCCACCCTGTAGCATGTGCTCCGAGACCATGGACTATAGCCTGTCGCTTTTCAGTGATTTTCACCTTTTTTCCAAATCCCCTGAAAACCGTGAAAAATGCCACCCTGTAGCATGTGCTCCGAGACCATGGACTATATAGCCTGTCGCTTTTCAGTGATTTTCAAAAAAAATTCAAATCGACCCTGTAGCATGTGCTCCGAGACCATGGACTATAGCCTGTCGCTTTTCAGTGATTTTCACATTTTTTTCAAATCCTCCGAAACCGTGAAAAATGCCACCCTATAGCATGTGCTCCGAGACCATGGACTATAGCCTGTCGCTTTTCAGTGATTTTCACCTTTTTTCCAAATCCTCCGAAACCGTGAAAAATGCCACCCTGTAGCATGTGCTCCGAGACCATGGACTATAGCCTGTCGCTTTTCAGTGATTTTCACCTTTTTTTCAAATCCTCCGAAACCGTGAAAAATGCCACCCTATAGCATGTGCTCCGAGACCATGGACTATAGCCTGTCGCTTTTCAGTGATTTTCACCTTTTTTCCAAATCCTCCGAAACCGTGAAAAATGCCACCCTGTAGCATGTGCTCCGAGACCATGGACTATAGCCTGTCGCTTTTCAGTGATTTTCACCTTTTTTTCAAATCCTCCGAAACCGTGAAAAATGCCACCCTATAGCATGTGCTCCGAGACCATGGACTATAGCCTGTCGCTTTTCAGTGATTTTCACCTTTTTTTCAAATCCTCCGAAAACCGTGAAAAATGCCACCCTGTAGCATGTCCTCCGAGACCATGGACTATAGCCTGTCGCTTTTCAGTGATTTTCACCTTTTTTTCAAATCCTCCGAAACCGTGAAAAATGCCACCCTGTAGCATGTGCTCTGAGACCATGGACTATAGCCTGTCGCTTTTCAGATATTTTCACCTTTTTTTCAAATCCTCCGAAAACCGTGAAAAATTCCACCCTGTAGCATGTGCTCCGAGACCATGGACTATAGCCTGTCGCTTTTCAGTGATTTTCACCTTTTTTTCAAATCCTCCGAAAACCGTGAAAAATGCCACCCTGTAGCATGTGCTCCGAGACCATGGACTATAGCCTGTCGCTTTTCAGTGATTTTCACCTTTTTTTCAAATCCTCCGAAACCGTGAAAAATGCCACCCTGTAGCATGTCCTCCGAGACCATGGACTATAGCCTGTCGCTTTTCAGTGATTTTCACCTTTTTTTCAAATCCTCCGAAACCGTGAAAAATGCCACCCTGTAGCATGTGCTCCGAGACCATGGACTATAGCCTGTCGCTTTTCAGTGATTTTCACCTTTTTTTTTCAAATCCTCCGAAACCGTGAAAAATGCCACCCTATAGCATGTGCTCCGAGACCATGGACTATAGCCTGTCGCTTTTCAGTGATTTTCACCTTTTTTCCAAATCCTCCGAAACCGTGAAAAATGCCACCCTGTAGCATGTGCTCCGAGACCATGGACTATAGCCTGTCGCTTTTCAGTGATTTTCACCTTTTTTTCAAATCCTCCGAAACCGTGAAAAATGCCACCCTATAGCATGTGCTCCGAGACCATGGACTATAGCCTGTCGCTTTTCAGTGATTTTCACCTTTTTTCCAAATCCTCCGAAACCGTGAAAAATGCCACCCTGTAGTATGTGCTCCGAGACCATGGACTATAGCCTGTCGCTTTTCAGTGATTTTCACCTTTTTTCCAAATCCTCCGAAAACCGTGAAAAATGCCACCCTGTAGCATGTGCTCCGAGACCATGGACTATATAGCCTGTCGCTTTTCAGTGATTTTCAAAAAAAATTCAAATCGACCCTGTAGCATGTGCTCCGAGACCATGGACTATAGCCTGTCGCTTTTCAGTGATTTTCACATCTTTTTCAAATCCTCCGAAACCGTGAAAAATGCCACCCTATAGCATGTGCTCCGAGACCATGGACTATAGCCTGTCGCTTTTCAGTGATTTTCACCTTTTTTCCAAATCCTCCGAAACCGTGAAAAATACCACCCTGTAGCATGTGTTCCGAGACCATGGACTATAGCCTGTCGCTTTTCAGTGATTTTCACCTTTTTTTCAAATCCTCCGAAACCGTGAAAAATGCCACCCTATAGCATGTGCTCCGAGACCATGGACTATAGCCTGTCGCTTTTCAGTGATTTTCACCTTTTTTCCAAATCCTCCGAAACCGTGAAAAATGCCACCCTGTAGCATGTGCTCCGAGACCATGGACTATAGCCTGTCGCTTTTCAGTGATTTTCACCTTTTTTTCAAATCCTCCGAAACCGTGAAAAATGCCACCCTATAGCATGTGCTCCGAGACCATGGACTATAGCCTGTCGCTTTTCAGTGATTTTCACCTTTTTTTCAAATCCTCCGAAAACCGTGAAAAATGCCACCCTGTAGCATGTGCTCCGAGACCATGGACTATAGCCTGTCGCTTTTCAGTGATTTTCACCTTTTTTTCAAATCCTCCGAAACCGTGAAAAATGCCACCCTATAGCATGTGCTCCGAGACCATGGACTATAGCCTGTCGCTTTTCAGTGATTTTCACCTTTTTTCCAAATCCTCCGAAACCGTGAAAAATGCCACCCTGTAGCATGTGCTCCGAGACCATGGACTATAGCCTGTCGCTTTTCAGTGATTTTCACCTTTTTTTCAAATCCTCCGAAACCGTGAAAAATGCCACCCTATAGCATGTGCTCCGAGACCATGGACTATAGCCTGTCTCTTTTCAGTGATTTTCACCTTTTTTCCAAATCCTCCGAAACCGTGAAAAATGCCACCCTGTAGCATGTGCTCCGAGACCATGGACTATAGCCTGTCGCTTTTCAGTGATTTTCACCTTTTTTTCAAATCCTCCGAAACCGTGAAAAATGCTACCCTATAGCATGTGCTCCGAGACCATGGACTATAGCCTGTCGCTTTTCAGTGATTTTCACCTTTTTTTCAAATCCTCCGAAAACCGTGAAAAATGCCACCCTGTAGCATGTGCTCCGAGACCATGGACTATAGCCTGTCGCTTTTCAGTGATTTTCACCTTTTTTCCAAATCCTCCGAAAACCGTGAAAAATGCCACCCTGTAGCATGTGCTCCGAGACCATGGACTATATAGCCTGTCGCTTTTCAGTGATTTTCAAAAAAAATTCAAATCGACCCTGTAGCATGTGCTCCGAGACCATGGACTATAGCCTGTCGCTTTTCAGTGATTTTCACATTTTTTTCAAATCCTCCGAAACCGTGAAAAATGCCACCCTATAGCATGTGCTCCGAGACCATGGACTATAGCCTGTCGCTTTTCAGTGATTTTCACCTTTTTTCCAAATCCTCCGAAACCGTGAAAAATGCCACCCTGTAGCATGTGCTCCGAGACCATGGACTATAGCCTGTCGCTTTTCAGTGATTTTCACCTTTTTTTCAAATCCTCCGAAACCGTGAAAAATGCCACCCTATAGCATGTGCTCCGAGACCATGGACTATAGCCTGTCGCTTTTCAGTGATTTTCACCTTTTTTCCAAATCCTCCGAAACCGTGAAAAATGCCACCCTGTAGCATGTGCTCCGAGACCATGGACTATAGCCTGTCGCTTTTCAGTGATTTTCACCTTTTTTTCAAATCCTCCGAAACCGTGAAAAATGCCACCCTATAGCATGTGCTCCGAGACCATGGACTATAGCCTGTCGCTTTTCAGTGATTTTCACCTTTTTTCCAAATCCTCCGAAACCGTGAAAAATGCCACCCTGTAGCATGTGCTCCGAGACCATGGACTATAGCCTGTCGCTTTTCAGTGATTTTCACCTTTTTTTCAAATCCTCCGAAACCGTGAAAAATGCCACCCTATAGCATGTGCTCCGAGACCATGGACTATAGCCTGTCGCTTTTCAGTGATTTTCACCTTTTTTTCAAATCCTCCGAAAACCGTGAAAAATGCCACCCTGTAGCATGTGCTCCGAGACCATGGACTATAGCCTGTCGCTTTTCAGTGATTTTCACCTTTTTTTCAAATCCTCCGAAACCGTGAAAAATGCCACCCTATAGCATGTGCTCCGAGACCATGGACTATAGCCTGTCGCTTTTCAGTGATTTTCACCTTTTTTCCAAATCCTCCGAAACCGTGAAAAATGCCACCCTGTAGCATGTGCTCCGAGACCATGGACTATAGCCTGTCGCTTTTCAGTGATTTAAAAAAAAAATTCAAATCCTCCGAAACCGTGAAAAATGCACCCCTGTAGCATGTGCTCCGAGACCATGGACTATAGTCTGTCGCTTTTCAGTGATTTTCACCTTTTTTTCAAATTCTCCGAAACAGTGAAAAATGCCACCCTGTAGCATGTGCTCCGAGACCATGGAATATAGCCTGTCGCTTTTCAGTGATTTTCACCTTTTTTTCAAATCCTCCGAAACCGTGAAAAATGCCACCCTGTAGCATGTGCTCCGAGACCATGGACTATAGCCTGTCGCTTTTCAGTGATTTTCACCTTTTTTTCAAATCCTCCGAAACCGTGAAAAATGCCACCCTGTAGCATGTGCTCCGAGACCATGGACTATAGCCTGTCGCTTTTCAGTGATTTTCACCTTTTTTTCAAATCCTCTGAAAACCGTGAAAAATGCCACCCTGTAGCATGTGCTCCAAGACCATGGACTATAGCCTGTCGCTTTTCAGTGATTTTCACCTTTTTTTCAAATCCTCCGAAAACCGTGAAAAATGCCACCCTGTAGCATGTGCTCCGAGACCATGGACTATATAGCCTGTCGCTTTTCAGTGATTTTCAAAAAAAATTCAAATCCTCCGAAACCGTGAAAAATGCCACCCTGTAGCATGTGCTCCGAGACCATGCACTATAGCCTGGACTATAGCCTGTCGCTTTTCAGTGATTTTCAAAAAAAAATCAAATCGACCCTGTAGCATGTGCTCCGAGACCATGGACTATAGCCTGTCGCTTTTCAGTGATTTTCACCTTTTTTTCAAATCCTCCGAAACCGTGAAAAATGCCACCCTGTAGCATGTCCTCCGAGACCATGGACTATAGCCTGTCGCTTTTCAGTGATTTTCACCTTTTTTTCAAATCCTCCGAAACCGTGAAAAATGCCACCCTGTAGCATGTCCTCCGAGACCATGGACTATAGCCTGTCGCTTTTCAGTGATTTTCACCTTTTTTTCAAATCCTCCGAAACCGTGAAAAATGCCACCCTGTAGCATGTGCTCCGAGACCATGGACTATAGTCTGTCGCTTTTCAGTGATTTTCACCTTTTTTTCAAATTCTCCGAAACAGTGAAAAATGCCACCCTGTAGCATGTGCTCCGAGACCATGGACTATAGCCTGTCGCTTTTCAGTGATTTTCACCTTTTTTTCAAATCCTCCGAAACCGTGAAAAATGCCACCCTGTAGCATGTGCTCCGAGACCATGGACTATAGCCTGTCGCTTTTCAGTGATTTTCACCTTTTTTTCAAATCCTCCGAAACCGTGAAAAATGCCACCCTGTAGCATGTGCTCCGAGACCATGGACTATAGCCTGTCGCTTTTCAGTGATTTTCACCTTTTTTTCAAATCCTCCGAAAACCGTGAAAAATGCCACCCTGTAGCATGTGCTCCGAGACCATGGACTATAGCCTGTCGCTTTTCAGTGATTTTCACCTTTTTTTCAAATCCTCCGAAACCGTGAAAAATGCCACCCTGTAGCATGTCCTCCGAGACCATGGACTATAGCCTGTCGCTTTTCAGTGATTTTCACCTTTTTTTCAAATCTCCGAAACCGTGAAAAATGCCACCCTGTAGCATGTGCTCCGAGACCATGCACTATAGCCTGGACTATAGCCTATCGCTTTTCAGTGATTTTCAAAAAAAAATCAAATCGACCCTGTAGCATGTGCTCCGAGACCATGGACTATAGCCTGTCGCTTTTCAGTGATTTTCACCTTTTTTTCAAATCCTCCGAAACCGTGAAAAATGCCACCCTGTAGCATGTCCTCCGAGACTATGGACTATAGCCTTTTCTTTTCAGTGATTTTCACCTTTTTTTCAAATCCTCCGAAACCGTGAAAAATGCCACCCTGTAGCATGTCCTCCGAGACCATGGACTATAGCCTGTCGCTTTTCAGTGATTTTCACCTTTTTTTCAAATCCTCCGAAACCGTGAAAAATGCCACCCTGTAGCATGTCCTCCGAGACCATGGACTATAGCCTGTCGCTTTTCAGTGATTTTCACCTTTTTTTCAAATCTCCGAAACCGTGAAAAATGCCACCCTGTAGCATGTGCTCCGAGACCATGCACTATAGCCTGGACTATAGCCTGTCGCTTTTCAGTGATTTTCAAAAAAAATTCAAATCGACCCTGTAGCATGTGCTCCGAGACCATGGACTATAGCCTGTCGCTTTTCAGTGATTTTCACCTTTTTTTCAAATCCTCCGAAAACCGTGAAAAATGCCACCCTGTAGCATGTGCTCCGAGACCATGGACTATAGCCTGTCGCTTTTCAGTGATTTTCACATTTTTTTCAAATCCTCCGAAACCGTGAAAAATGCCACCCTGTAGCATGTGCTCCGAGACCATGGACTATAGTCTGTCGCTTTTCAGTGATTTTCACCTTCTTTTCAAATTCTCCGAAACAGTGAAAAATGCCACCCTGTAGCATGTGCTCCGAGACCATGGACTATAGCCTGTCGCTTTTCAGTGATTTTCACCTTTTTTTCAAATCCTCCGAAACCGTGAAAAATGCCACCCTGTAGCATGTCCTCCGAGACCATGGACTATAGCCTGTCGCTTTTCAGTGATTTTCACCTTTTTTTCAAATCCTCCGAAACCGTGAAAAATGCCAACCTGTAGCATGTCCTCCGAGACCATGGACTATAGCCTGTCGCTTTTCAGTGATTTTCACCTTTTTTTCAAATCTCCGAAACCGTGAAAAATGCCACCCTGTAGCATGTGCTCCGAGACCATGCACTATAGCCTGGACTATAGCCTGTCGCTTTTCAGTGATTTTCACCTTTTTTTCAAATCCTCCGAAACCGTGAAAAATGCCACCCTGTAGCATGTGCTCCGAGACCATGGACTATAGCCTGTCGCTTTTCAGTGATTTTCACCTTTTTTTCAAATCCTCCGAAACCGTGAAAAATGCCACCCTGTAGCATGTGCTCCGAGACCATGGACTATAGCCTGTCGCTTTTCAGTGATTTTCACCTTTTTTTCAAATCCTCCGAAACCGTGAAAAATGCCACCCTGTAGCATGTGCTCCGAGACCATGGACTATAGTCTGTCGCTTTTCAGTGATTTTCACCTTCTTTTCAAATTCTCCGAAACAGTGAAAAATGCCACCCTGTAGCATGTGCTCCGAGACCATGGACTATAGCCTGTCGCTTTTCAGTGATTTTCACCTTTTTTTCAAATCCTCCGAAACCGTGAAAAATGCCACCCTGTAGCATGTCCTCCGAGACCATGGACTATAGCCTGTCGCTTTTCAGTGATTTTCACCTTTTTTTCAAATCCTCCGAAACCGTGAAAAATGCCAACCTGTAGCATGTCCTCCGAGACCATGGACTATAGCCTGTCGCTTTTCAGTGATTTTCACCTTTTTTTCAAATCTCCGAAACCGTGAAAAATGCCACCCTGTAGCATGTGCTCCGAGACCATGCACTATAGCCTGGACTATAGCCTGTCGCTTTTCAGTGATTTTCACCTTTTTTTCAAATCCTCCGAAACCGTGAAAAATGCCACCCTGTAGCATGTGCTCCGAGACCATGGACTATAGCCTGTCGCTTTTCAGTGATTTTCACCTTTTTTTCAAATCCTCCGAAACCGTGAAAAATGCCACCCTGTAGCATGTCCTCCGAGACCATGGACTATAGCCTGTCGCTTTTCAGTGATTTTCACCTTTTTTTCAAATCCTCCGAAACCGTGAAAAATGCCACCCTGTAGCATGTGCTCTGAGACCATGGACTATAGCCTGTCGCTTTTCAGATATTTTCACCTTTTTTTCAAATCCTCTGAAAACCGTGAAAAATGCCACCCTGTAGCATGTGCTCCGAGACCATGGACTATAGCCTGTCGCTTTTCAGTGATTTTCACCTTTTTTTCAAATCCTCCGAAACCGTGAAAAATGTGACCCTGTAGCATGTGCTCCGAGACCATGGAATATAGCCTGTCGCTTTTCAGTGATTTTCAAAAAAAATTCAAATCCTCCGAAAACCGTGAAAAATGCCACCCTGTAGCATGTGCTCCGAGACCATGGATTATAGCCTGTCGCTTTTCAGTGATTTTCACCTTTTTTTCAAATCCTCCGAAACAGTGAAAAATGCCACCCTGTAGCATGTGCTCCGAGACCATGGACTATAGCCTGTCGCGTTTCAGTGATTTTCACCTTTTTTTCAAATCCTCCGAAACCGTGAAAAATGCCACCCTGTAGCATGTGCTCCGAGACCATGGACTATAGCCTGTCGCTTTTCAGTGATTTTCACCTTTTTTTCAAATCCTCCGAAACCGTGAAAAATGCCACCCTGTAGCATGTGCTCCGAGACCATGCACTATAGCCTGGACTATAGCCTATCGCTTTTCAGTGATTTTCAAAAAAAAATCAAATCGACCCTGTAGCATGTGCTCCGAGACCATGGACTATAGCCTGTCGCTTTTCAGTGATTTTCACCTTTTTTTCAAATCCTCCGAAACCGTGAAAAATGCCACCCTGTAGCATGTCCTCCGAGACTATGGACTATAGCCTTTTCTTTTCAGTGATTTTCACCTTTTTTTCAAATCCTCCGAAACCGTGAAAAATGCCACCCTGTAGCATGTCCTCCGAGACCATGGACTATAGCCTGTCGCTTTTCAGTGATTTTCACCTTTTTTTCAAATCCTCCGAAACCGTGAAAAATGCCACCCTGTAGCATGTCCTCCGAGACCATGGACTATAGCCTGTCGCTTTTCAGTGATTTTCACCTTTTTTTCAAATCTCCGAAACCGTGAAAAATGCCACCCTGTAGCATGTGCTCCGAGACCATGCACTATAGCCTGGACTATAGCCTGTCGCTTTTCAGTGATTTTCAAAAAAAATTCAAATCGACCCTGTAGCATGTGCTCCGAGACCATGGACTATAGCCTGTCGCTTTTCAGTGATTTTCACCTTTTTTTCAAATCCTCCGAAAACCGTGAAAAATGCCACCCTGTAGCATGTGCTCCGAGACCATGGACTATAGCCTGTCGCTTTTCAGTGATTTTCACATTTTTTTCAAATCCTCCGAAACCGTGAAAAATGCCACCCTGTAGCATGTGCTCCGAGACCATGGACTATAGTCTGTCGCTTTTCAGTGATTTTCACCTTCTTTTCAAATTCTCCGAAACAGTGAAAAATGCCACCCTGTAGCATGTGCTCCGAGACCATGGACTATAGCCTGTCGCTTTTCAGTGATTTTCACCTTTTTTTCAAATCCTCCGAAACCGTGAAAAATGCCACCCTGTAGCATGTCCTCCGAGACCATGGACTATAGCCTGTCGCTTTTCAGTGATTTTCACCTTTTTTTCAAATCCTCCGAAACCGTGAAAAATGCCAACCTGTAGCATGTCCTCCGAGACCATGGACTATAGCCTGTCGCTTTTCAGTGATTTTCACCTTTTTTTCAAATCTCCGAAACCGTGAAAAATGCCACCCTGTAGCATGTGCTCCGAGACCATGCACTATAGCCTGGACTATAGCCTGTCGCTTTTCAGTGATTTTCACCTTTTTTTCAAATCCTCCGAAACCGTGAAAAATGCCACCCTGTAGCATGTGCTCCGAGACCATGGACTATAGCCTGTCGCTTTTCAGTGATTTTCACCTTTTTTTCAAATCCTCCGAAACCGTGAAAAATGCCACCCTGTAGCATGTGCTCCGAGACCATGGACTATAGCCTGTCGCTTTTCAGTGATTTTCACCTTTTTTTCAAATCCTCCGAAACCGTGAAAAATGCCACCCTGTAGCATGTGCTACGAGACCATGGACTATAGTCTGTCGCTTTTCAGTGATTTTCACCTTCTTTTCAAATTCTCCGAAACAGTGAAAAATGCCACCCTGTAGCATGTGCTCCGAGACCATGGACTATAGCCTGTCGCTTTTCAGTGATTTTCACCTTTTTTTCAAATCCTCCGAAACCGTGAAAAATGCCACCCTGTAGCATGTCCTCCGAGACCATGGACTATAGCCTGTCGCTTTTCAGTGATTTTCACCTTTTTTTCAAATCCTCCGAAACCGTGAAAAATGCCAACCTGTAGCATGTCCTCCGAGACCATGGACTATAGCCTGTCGCTTTTCAGTGATTTTCACCTTTTTTTCAAATCTCCGAAACCGTGAAAAATGCCACCCTGTAGCATGTGCTCCGAGACCATGCACTATAGCCTGGACTATAGCCTGTCGCTTTTCAGTGATTTTCACCTTTTTTTCAAATCCTCCGAAACCGTGAAAAATGCCACCCTGTAGCATGTGCTCCGAGACCATGGACTATAGCCTGTCGCTTTTCAGTGATTTTCACCTTTTTTTCAAATCCTCCGAAACCGTGAAAAATGCCACCCTGTAGCATGTCCTCCGAGACCATGGACTATAGCCTGTCGCTTTTCAGTGATTTTCACCTTTTTTTCAAATCCTCCGAAACCGTGAAAAATGCCACCCTGTAGCATGTGCTCTGAGACCATGGACTATAGCCTGTCGCTTTTCAGATATTTTCACCTTTTTTTCAAATCCTCTGAAAACCGTGAAAAATGCCACCCTGTAGCATGTGCTCCGAGACCATGGACTATAGCCTGTCGCTTTTCAGTGATTTTCACCTTTTTTTCAAATCCTCCGAAACCGTGAAAAATGTGACCCTGTAGCATGTGCTCCGAGACCATGGAATATAGCCTGTCGCTTTTCAGTGATTTTCAAAAAAAATTCAAATCCTCCGAAAACCGTGAAAAATGCCACCCTGTAGCATGTGCTCCGAGACCATGGATTATAGCCTGTCGCTTTTCAGTGATTTTCACCTTTTTTTCAAATCCTCCGAAACAGTGAAAAATGCCACCCTGTAGCATGTGCTCCGAGACCATGGACTATAGCCTGTCGCGTTTCAGTGATTTTCACCTTTTTTTCAAATCCTCCGAAACCGTGAAAAATGCCACCCTGTAGCATGTGCTCCGAGACCATGGACTATAGCCTGTCGCTTTTCAGTGATTTTCACCTTTTTTTCAAATCCTCCGAAACCGTGAAAAATGCCACCCTGTGGCACCCCGAGACCATGGACTATAGCCTGTCGCTTTTCAGTGATTTTCACCTTTTTTTCAAATCCTCCGAAACCGTGAAAAATGCCACCCTGTAGCATGTGCTCTGAGACCATGGACTATAGCCTGTCGCTTTTCAGATATTTTCACCTTTTTTTCAAATCCTCCGAAAACCGTGAAAAATGCCACCCTGTAGCATGTGCTCCGAGACCATGGACTATAGCCTGTCGCTTTTCAGTGATTTTCCCCTTTTTTTCAAATCCTCCGAAAACCGTGAAAAATGCCACCCTGTAGCATGTGCTCCGAGACCATGGACTATAGCCTGTCGCTTTTCAGTGATTTTCAAAAAAAATTCAAATCCTCCGAAACCGTGAAAAATGCCACCCTGTAGCATGTGCTCCGAGACCATGGACTATAGTCTGTCGCTTTTCAGTGATTTTCACCTTTTTTTCAAATTCTCCGAAACCGTGAAAAATGCCACCCTGTAGCATGTGCTCCGAGACCATGGACTATAGCCTGTCGCTTTTCAGTGATTTTCACCTTTTTTTCAAATCCTCCGAAACCGTGAAAAATGCCACCCTGTAGCATGTGCTCCGAGACCATGGACTATAGCCTGTCGCTTTTCAGTGATTTTCAAAAAAAATTCAAATCCTCCGAAACCGTGAAAAATGCCACCCTGTAGCATGTGCTCCGAGACCATGGACTATAGCCTGTCGCTTTTCAGTGATTTTCACCTTTTTTTCAAATCCTCCGAAACCGTGAAAAATGCCACCCTATAGCATGTGCTCCGAGACCATGGACTATAGCCTGTCGCTTTTCAGTGATTTTCACCTTTTTTCCAAATCCTCCGAAACCGTGAAAAATGCCACCCTGTAGCATGTGCTCCGAGACCATGGACTATAGCCTGTCGCTTTTCAGTGATTTTCACCTTTTTTCCAAATCCTCCGAAAACCGTGAAAAATGCCACCCTGTAGCATGTGCTCCGAGACCATGGACTATATAGCCTGTCGCTTTTCAGTGATTTTCAAAAAAAATTCAAATCGACCCTGTAGCATGTGCTCCGAGACCATGGACTATAGCCTGTCGCTTTTCAGTGATTTTCACATTTTTTTCAAATCCTCCGAAACCGTGAAAAATGCCACCCTATAGCATGTGCTCCGAGACCATGGACTATAGCCTGTCGCTTTTCAGTGATTTTCACCTTTTTTCCAAATCCTCCGAAACCGTGAAAAATGCCACCCTGTAGCATGTGCTCCGAGACCATGGACTATAGCCTGTCGCTTTTCAGTGATTTTCACCTTTTTTTCAAATCCTCCGAAACCGTGAAAAATGCCACCCTATAGCATGTGCTCCGAGACCATGGACTATAGCCTGTCGCTTTTCAGTGATTTTCACCTTTTTTCCAAATCCTCCGAAACCGTGAAAAATGCCACCCTGTAGCATGTGCTCCGAGACCATGGACTATAGCCTGTCGCTTTTCAGTGATTTTCACCTTTTTTTCAAATCCTCCGAAACCGTGAAAAATGCCACCCTATAGCATGTGCTCCGAGACCATGGACTATAGCCTGTCGCTTTTCAGTGATTTTCACCTTTTTTTCAAATCCTCCGAAAACCGTGAAAAATGCCACCCTGTAGCATGTGCTCCGAGACCATGGACTATAGCCTGTCGCTTTTCAGTGATTTTCACCTTTTTTTCAAATCCTCCGAAACCGTGAAAAATGCCACCCTATAGCATGTGCTCCGAGACCATGGACTATAGCCTGTCGCTTTTCAGTGATTTTCACCTTTTTTCCAAATCCTCCGAAACCGTGAAAAATGCCACCCTGTAGCATGTGCTCCGAGACCATGGACTATAGCCTGTCGCTTTTCAGTGATTTTCACCTTTTTTTCAAATCCTCCGAAACCGTGAAAAATGCCACCCTATAGCATGTGCTCCGAGACCATGGACTATAGCCTGTCTCTTTTCAGTGATTTTCACCTTTTTTCCAAATCCTCCGAAACCGTGAAAAATGCCACCCTGTAGCATGTGCTCCGAGACCATGGACTATAGCCTGTCGCTTTTCAGTGATTTTCACCTTTTTTTCAAATCCTCCGAAACCGTGAAAAATGCTACCCTATAGCATGTGCTCCGAGACCATGGACTATAGCCTGTCGCTTTTCAGTAATTTTCACCTTTTTTTCAAATCCTCCGAAAACCGTGAAAAATGCCACCCTGTAGCATGTGCTCCGAGACCATGGACTATAGCCTGTCGCTTTTCAGTGATTTTCACCTTTTTTCCAAATCCTCCGAAAACCGTGAAAAATGCCACCCTGTAGCATGTGCTCCGAGACCATGGACTATATAGCCTGTCGCTTTTCAGTGATTTTCAAAAAAAATTCAAATCGACCCTGTAGCATGTGCTCCGAGACCATGGACTATAGCCTGTCGCTTTTCAGTGATTTTCACATTTTTTTCAAATCCTCCGAAACCGTGAAAAATGCCACCCTATAGCATGTGCTCCGAGACCATGGACTATAGCCTGTCGCTTTTCAGTGATTTTCACCTTTTTTCCAAATCCTCCGAAACCGTGAAAAATGCCACCCTGTAGCATGTGCTCCGAGACCATGGACTATAGCCTGTCGCTTTTCAGTGATTTTCACCTTTTTTTCAAATCCTCCGAAACCGTGAAAAATGCCACCCTATAGCATGTGCTCCGAGACCATGGACTATAGCCTGTCGCTTTTCAGTGATTTTCACCTTTTTTCCAAATCCTCCGAAACCGTGAAAAATGCCACCCTGTAGCATGTGCTCCGAGACCATGGACTATAGCCTGTCGCTTTTCAGTGATTTTCACCTTTTTTTCAAATCCTCCGAAACCGTGAAAAATGCCACCCTATAGCATGTGCTCCGAGACCATGGACTATAGCCTGTCGCTTTTCAGTGATTTTCACCTTTTTTCCAAATCCTCCGAAACCGTGAAAAATGCCACCCTGTAGCATGTGCTCCGAGACCATGGACTATAGCCTGTCGCTTTTCAGTGATTTTCACCTTTTTTTCAAATCCTCCGAAACCGTGAAAAATGCCACCCTATAGCATGTGCTCCGAGACCATGGACTATAGCCTGTCGCTTTTCAGTGATTTTCACCTTTTTTTCAAATCCTCCGAAAACCGTGAAAAATGCCACCCTGTAGCATGTGCTCCGAGACCATGGACTATAGCCTGTCGCTTTTCAGTGATTTTCACCTTTTTTTCAAATCCTCCGAAACCGTGAAAAATGCCACCCTATAGCATGTGCTCCGAGACCATGGACTATAGCCTGTCGCTTTTCAGTGATTTTCACCTTTTTTCCAAATCCTCCGAAACCGTGAAAAATGCCACCCTGTAGCATGTGCTCCGAGACCATGGACTATAGCCTGTCGCTTTTCAGTGATTTTCACCTTTTTTTCAAATCCTCCGAAACCGTGAAAAATGCCACCCTATAGCATGTGCTCCGAGACCATGGACTATAGCCTGTCGCTTTTCAGTGATTTTCACCTTTTTTCCAAATCCTCCGAAACCGTGAAAAATGCCACCCTGTAGCATGTGCTCCGAGACCATGGACTATATAGCCTGTCGCTTTTCAGTGATTTTCCAAAAAAAATCAAATCGACCCTGTAGCATGTGCTCCGAGACCATGGACTATAGCCTGTCGCTTTTCAGTGATTTTCACCTTTTTTTCAAATCCTCCGAAAACCGTGAAAAATGCCACCCTGTAGCATGTGCTCCGAGACCATGGACTATAGCCTGTCGCTTTTCAGTGATTTTCACCTTTTTTTCAAATCCTCCGAAAACCGTGAAAAATGCCACCCTGTAGCATGTGCTCCGAGACCATGGATTATAGCCTGTCGCTTTTCAGTGATTTTCACCTTTTTTTCAAATCCTCCGAAACAGTGAAAAATGCCACCCTGTAGCATGTGCTCCGAGACCATGGACTATAGCCTGTCGCGTTTCAGTGATTTTCACCTTTTTTTCAAATCCTCCGAAACCGTGAAAAATGCCACCCTGTAGCATGTGCTCTGAGACCATGGACTATAGCCTGTCGCTTTTCAGATATTTTCACCTTTTTTTCAAATCCTCCGAAAACCGTGAAAAATACCACCCTGTAGCATGTGCTCCGAGACCATGGACTATAGCCTGTCGCTTTTCAGTGATTTTCACCTTTTTTTCAAATCCTCCGAAAACCGTGAAAAATGCCACCCTGTAGCATGTGCTCCGAGACCATGGACTATAGCCTGTCGCTTTTCAGTGATTTTCACCTTTTTTTCAAATCCTCCGAAACCGTGAAAAATGCCACCCTGTAGCATGTCCTCCGAGACCATGGACTATAGCCTGTCGCTTTTCAGTGATTTTCACCTTTTTTTCAAATCCTCCGAAACCGTGAAAAATGCCACCCTGTAGCATGTGCTCCGAGACCATGGACTATAGCCTGTCGCTTTTCAGTGATTTAAAAAAAAAATTCAAATCCTCCGAAACCGTGAAAAATGCACCCCTGTAGCATGTGCTCCGAGACCATGGACTATAGTCTGTCGCTTTTCAGTGATTTTCACCTTTTTTTCAAATTCTCCGAAACAGTGAAAAATGCCACCCTGTAGCATGTGCTCCGAGACCATGGAATATAGCCTGTCGCTTTTCAGTGATTTTCACCTTTTTTTCAAATCCTCCGAAACCGTGAAAAATGCCACCCTGTAGCATGTGCTCCGAGACCATGGACTATAGCCTGTCGCTTTTCAGTGATTTTCACCTTTTTTTCAAATCCTCCGAAACCGTGAAAAATGCCACCCTGTAGCATGTGCTCCGAGACCATGGACTATAGCCTGTCGCTTTTCAGTGATTTTCACCTTTTTTTCAAATCCTCTGAAAACCGTGAAAAATGCCACCCTGTAGCATGTGCTCCAAGACCATGGACTATAGCCTGTCGCTTTTCAGTGATTTTCACCTTTTTTTCAAATCCTCCGAAAACCGTGAAAAATGCCACCCTGTAGCATGTGCTCCGAGACCATGGACTATATAGCCTGTCGCTTTTCAGTGATTTTCAAAAAAAATTCAAATCCTCCGAAACCGTGAAAAATGTGACCCTGTAGCATGTGCTCCGAGACCATGGACTATAGCCTGTCGCTTTTCAGTGATTTTCACATTTTTTTCAAATCTCCGAAACCGTGAAAAATGCAACCCTGTAGCATGTGCTCCGAGACCATGCACTATAGCCTGGACTATAGCCTGTCGCTTTTCAGTGATTTTCAAAAAAAAATCAAATCGACCCTGTAGCATGTGCTCCGAGACCATGGACTATAGCCTGTCGCTTTTCAGTGATTTTCACCTTTTTTTCAAATCCTCCGAAACCGTGAAAAATGCCACCCTGTAGCATGTCCTCCGAGACCATGGACTATAGCCTGTCGCTTTTCAGTGATTTTCACCTTTTTTTCAAATCCTCCGAAACCGTGAAAAATGCCACCCTGTAGCATGTCCTCCGAGACCATGGACTATAGCCTGTCGCTTTTCAGTGATTTTCACCTTTTTTTCAAATCCTCCGAAACCGTGAAAAATGCCACCCTGTAGCATGTGCTCCGAGACCATGGACTATAGTCTGTCGCTTTTCAGTGATTTTCACCTTTTTTTCAAATTCTCCGAAACAGTGAAAAATGCCACCCTGTAGCATGTGCTCCGAGACCATGGACTATAGCCTGTCGCTTTTCAGTGATTTTCACCTTTTTTTCAAATCCTCCGAAACCGTGAAAAATGCCACCCTGTAGCATGTGCTCCGAGACCATGGACTATAGCCTGTCGCTTTTCAGTGATTTTCACCTTTTTTTCAAATCCTCCGAAACCGTGAAAAATGCCACCCTGTAGCATGTGCTCCGAGACCATGGACTATAGCCTGTCGCTTTTCAGTGATTTTCACCTTTTTTTCAAATCCTCCGAAAACCGTGAAAAATGCCACCCTGTAGCATGTGCTCCGAGACCATGGACTATAGCCTGTCGCTTTTCAGTGATTTTCACCTTTTTTTCAAATCCTCCGAAACCGTGAAAAATGCCACCCTGTAGCATGTCCTCCGAGACCATGGACTATAGCCTGTCGCTTTTCAGTGATTTTCACCTTTTTTTCAAATCTCCGAAACCGTGAAAAATGCCACCCTGTAGCATGTGCTCCGAGACCATGCACTATAGCCTGGACTATAGCCTATCGCTTTTCAGTGATTTTCAAAAAAAAATCAAATCGACCCTGTAGCATGTGCTCCGAGACCATGGACTATAGCCTGTCGCTTTTCAGTGATTTTCACCTTTTTTTCAAATCCTCCGAAACCGTGAAAAATGCCACCCTGTAGCATGTCCTCCGAGACTATGGACTATAGCCTGTCGCTTTTCAGTGATTTTCACCTTTTTTTCAAATCCTCCGAAACCGTGAAAAATGCCACCCTGTAGCATGTCCTCCGAGACCATGGACTATAGCCTGTCGCTTTTCAGTGATTTTCACCTTTTTTTCAAATCCTCCGAAACCGTGAAAAATGCCACCCTGTAGCATGTCCTCCGAGACCATGGACTATAGCCTGTCGCTTTTCAGTGATTTTCACCTTTTTTTCAAATCTCCGAAACCGTGAAAAATGCCACCCTGTAGCATGTGCTCCGAGACCATGCACTATAGCCTGGACTATAGCCTGTCGCTTTTCAGTGATTTTCAAAAAAAAATCAAATCGACCCTGTAGCATGTGCTCCGAGACCATGGACTATAGCCTGTCGCTTTTCAGTGATTTTCACCTTTTTTTCAAATCCTCCGAAAACCGTGAAAAATGCCACCCTGTAGCATGTGCTCCGAGACCATGGACTATAGCCTGTCGCTTTTCAGTGATTTTCACCTTTTTTTCAAATCCTCCGAAACCGTGAAAAATGCCACCCTGTAGCATGTCCTCCGAGACCATGGACTATAGCCTGTCGCTTTTCAGTGATTTTCACCTTTTTTTCAAATCCTCCGAAACCGTGAAAAATGCCACCCTGTAGCATGTCCTCCGAGACCATGGACTATAGCCTGTCGCTTTTCAGTGATTTTCACCTTTTTTTCAAATCCTCCGAAACCGTGAAAAATGCCACCCTGTAGCATGTGCTCCGAGACCATGGACTATAGTCTGTCGCTTTTCAGTGATTTTCACCTTTTTTTCAAATTCTCCGAAACAGTGAAAAATGCCACCCTGTAGCATGTGCTCCGAGACCATGGACTATAGCCTGTCGCTTTTCAGTGATTTTCACCTTTTTTTCAAATCCTCCGAAACCGTGAAAAATGCCACCCTGTAGCATGTGCTCCGAGACCATGGACTATAGCCTGTCGCTTTTCAGTGATTTTCACCTTTTTTTCAAATCCTCCGAAACCGTGAAAAATGCCACCCTGTAGCATGTGCTCCGAGACCATGGACTATAGCCTGTCGCTTTTCAGTGATTTTCACCTTTTTTTCAAATCCTCCGAAAACCGTGAAAAATGCCACCCTGTAGCATGTGCTCCGAGACCATGGACTATAGCCTGTCGCTTTTCAGTGATTTTCACCTTTTTTTCAAATCCTCTGAAACCGTGAAAAATGCCACCCTGTAGCATGTCCTCCGAGACCATGGACTATAGCCTGTCGCTTTTCAGTGATTTTCACCTTTTTTTCAAATCTCCGAAACCGTGAAAAATGCCACCCTGTAGCATGTGCTCCGAGACCATGCACTATAGCCTGGACTATAGCCTATCGCTTTTCAGTGATTTTCAAAAAAAAATCAAATCGACCCTGTAGCATGTGCTCCGAGACCATGGACTATAGCCTGTCGCTTTTCAGTGATTTTCACCTTTTTTTCAAATCCTCCGAAACCGTGAAAAATGCCACCCTGTAGCATGTCCTCCGAGACTATGGACTATAGCCTTTTCTTTTCAGTGATTTTCACCTTTTTTTCAAATCCTCCGAAACCGTGAAAAATGCCACCCTGTAGCATGTCCTCCGAGACCATGGACTATAGCCTGTCGCTTTTCAGTGATTTTCACCTTTTTTTCAAATCTCCGAAACCGTGAAAAATGCCACCCTGTAGCATGTGCTCCGAGACCATGCACTATAGCCTGGACTATAGCCTGTCGCTTTTCAGTGATTTTCAAAAAAAATTCAAATCGACCCTGTAGCATGTGCTCCGAGACCATGGACTATAGCCTGTCGCTTTTCAGTGATTTTCACCTTTTTTTCAAATCCTCCGAAAACCGTGAAAAATGCCACCCTGTAGCATGTGCTCCGAGACCATGGACTATAGCCTGTCGCTTTTCAGTGATTTTCACCTTTTTTTCAAATCCTCCGAAACCGTGAAAAATGCCACCCTGTAGCATGTCCTCCGAGACCATGGACTATAGCCTGTCGCTTTTCAGTGATTTTCACCTTTTTTTCAAATCCTCCGAAACCGTGAAAAATGCCACCCTGTAGCATGTGCTCCGAGACCATGGACTATAGTCTGTCGCTTTTCAGTGATTTTCAAAAAAAATTCAAATCGACCCTGTAGCATGTGCTCCGAGACCATGGACTATAGCCTGTCGCTTTTCAGTGATTTTCACCTTTTTTTCAAATCCTCCGAAAACCGTGAAAAATGCCACCCTGTAGCATGTGCTCCGAGACCATGGACTATAGCCTGTCGCTTTTCAGTGATTTTCACCTTTTTTTCAAATCCTCCGAAACCGTGAAAAATGCCACCCTGTAGCATGTCCTCCGAGACCATGGACTATAGCCTGTCGCTTTTCAGTGATTTTCACCTTTTTTTCAAATCCTCCGAAACCGTGAAAAATGCCACCCTGTAGCATGTGCTCCGAGACCATGGACTATAGTCTGTCGCTTTTCAGTGATTTTCACCTTTTTTTCAAATTCTCCGAAACAGTGAAAAATGCCACCCTGTAGCATGTGCTCCGAGACCATGGACTATAGCCTGTCGCTTTTCAGTGATTTTCACCTTTTTTTCAAATCCTCCGAAACCGTGAAAAATGCCACCCTGTAGCATGTGCTCCGAGACCATGGACTATAGCCTGTCGCTTTTCAGTGATTTTCACCTTTTTTTCAAATCCTCCGAAACCGTGAAAAATGCCACCCTGTAGCATGTGCTCCGAGACCATGGACTATAGCCTGTCGCTTTTCAGTGATTTTCACCTTTTTTTCAAATCCTCCGAAAACCGTGAAAAATGCCACCCTGTAGCATGTGCTCCGAGACCATGGACTATAGCCTGTCGCTTTTCAGTGATTTTCACCTTTTTTTCAAATCCTCCGAAACCGTGAAAAATGCCACCCTGTAGCATGTCCTCCGAGACCATGGACTATAGCCTGTCGCTTTTCAGTGATTTTCACCTTTTTTTCAAATCTCCGAAACCGTGAAAAATGCCACCCTGTAGCATGTGCTCCGAGACCATGCACTATAGCCTGGACTATAGCCTATCGCTTTTCAGTGATTTTCAAAAAAAAATCAAATCGACCCTGTAGCATGTGCTCCGAGACCATGGACTATAGCCTGTCGCTTTTCAGTGATTTTCACCTTTTTTTCAAATCCTCCGAAACCGTGAAAAATGCCACCCTGTAGCATGTCCTCCGAGACTATGGACTATAGCCTTTTCTTTTCAGTGATTTTCACCTTTTTTTCAAATCCTCCGAAACCGTGAAAAATGCCACCCTGTAGCATGTCCTCCGAGACCATGGACTATAGCCTGTCGCTTTTCAGTGATTTTCACCTTTTTTTCAAATCCTCCGAAACCGTGAAAAATGCCACCCTGTAGCATGTCCTCCGAGACCATGGACTATAGCCTGTCGCTTTTCAGTGATTTTCACCTTTTTTTCAAATCTCCGAAACCGTGAAAAATGCCACCCTGTAGCATGTGCTCCGAGACCATGCACTATAGCCTGGACTATAGCCTGTCGCTTTTCAGTGATTTTCAAAAAAAATTCAAATCGACCCTGTAGCATGTGCTCCGAGACCATGGACTATAGCCTGTCGCTTTTCAGTGATTTTCACCTTTTTTTCAAATCCTCCGAAAACCGTGAAAAATGCCACCCTGTAGCATGTGCTCCGAGACCATGGACTATAGCCTGTCGCTTTTCAGTGATTTTCACATTTTTTTCAAATCCTCCGAAACCGTGAAAAATGCCACCCTGTAGCATGTGCTCCGAGACCATGGACTATAGTCTGTCGCTTTTCAGTGATTTTCACCTTCTTTTCAAATTCTCCGAAACAGTGAAAAATGCCACCCTGTAGCATGTGCTCCGAGACCATGGACTATAGCCTGTCGCTTTTCAGTGATTTTCACCTTTTTTTCAAATCCTCCGAAACCGTGAAAAATGCCACCCTGTAGCATGTCCTCCGAGACCATGGACTATAGCCTGTCGCTTTTCAGTGATTTTCACCTTTTTTTCAAATCCTCCGAAACCGTGAAAAATGCCAACCTGTAGCATGTCCTCCGAGACCATGGACTATAGCCTGTCGCTTTTCAGTGATTTTCACCTTTTTTTCAAATCTCCGAAACCGTGAAAAATGCCACCCTGTAGCATGTGCTCCGAGACCATGCACTATAGCCTGGACTATAGCCTGTCGCTTTTCAGTGATTTTCACCTTTTTTTCAAATCCTCCGAAACCGTGAAAAATGCCACCCTGTAGCATGTGCTCCGAGACCATGGACTATAGCCTGTCGCTTTTCAGTGATTTTCACCTTTTTTTCAAATCCTCCGAAACCGTGAAAAATGCCACCCTGTAGCATGTGCTCCGAGACCATGGACTATAGCCTGTCGCTTTTCAGTGATTTTCACCTTTTTTTCAAATCCTCCGAAACCGTGAAAAATGCCACCCTGTAGCATGTGCTCCGAGACCATGGACTATAGTCTGTCGCTTTTCAGTGATTTTCACCTTCTTTTCAAATTCTCCGAAACAGTGAAAAATGCCACCCTGTAGCATGTGCTCCGAGACCATGGACTATAGCCTGTCGCTTTTCAGTGATTTTCACCTTTTTTTCAAATCTCCGAAACCGTGAAAAATGCCACCCTGTAGCATGTGCTCCGAGACCATGCACTATAGCCTGGACTATAGCCTGTCGCTTTTCAGTGATTTTCACCTTTTTTTCAAATCCTCCGAAACCGTGAAAAATGCCACCCTGTAGCATGTGCTCCGAGACCATGGACTATAGCCTGTCGCTTTTCAGTGATTTTCACCTTTTTTTCAAATCCTCCGAAACCGTGAAAAATGCCACCCTGTAGCATGTCCTCCGAGACCATGGACTATAGCCTGTCGCTTTTCAGTGATTTTCACCTTTTTTTCAAATCCTCCGAAACCGTGAAAAATGCCACCCTGTAGCATGTGCTCTGAGACCATGGACTATAGCCTGTCGCTTTTCAGATATTTTCACCTTTTTTTCAAATCCTCTGAAAACCGTGAAAAATGCCACCCTGTAGCATGTGCTCCGAGACCATGGACTATAGCCTGTCGCTTTTCAGTGATTTTCACCTTTTTTTCAAATCCTCCGAAACCGTGAAAAATGTGACCCTGTAGCATGTGCTCCGAGACCATGGAATATAGCCTGTCGCTTTTCAGTCATTTTCAAAAAAAATTCAAATCCTCCGAAAACCGTGAAAAATGCCACCCTGTAGCATGTGCTCCGAGACCATGGATTATAGCCTGTCGCTTTTCAGTGATTTTCACCTTTTTTTCAAATCCTCCGAAACAGTGAAAAATGCCACCCTGTAGCATGTGCTCCGAGACCATGGACTATAGCCTGTCGCGTTTCAGTGATTTTCACCTTTTTTTCAAATCCTCCGAAACCGTGAAAAATGCCACCCTGTAGCATGTGCTCCGAGACCATGGACTATAGCCTGTCGCTTTTCAGTGATTTTCACCTTTTTTTCAAATCCTCCGAAACCGTGAAAAATGCCACCCTGTAGCATGTGCTCCGAGACCATGGACTATAGCCTGTCGCTTTTCAGTGATTTTCACCTTTTTTTCAAATCCTCCGAAACCGTGAAAAATGCCACCCTGTGGCACCCCGAGACCATGGACTATAGCCTGTCGCTTTTCAGTGATTTTCACCTTTTTTTCAAATCCTCCGAAACCGTGAAAAATGCCACCCTGTAGCATGTGCTCTGAGACCATGGACTATAGCCTGTCGCTTTTCAGATATTTTCACCTTTTTTTCAAATCCTCCGAAAACCGTGAAAAATGCCACCCTGTAGCATGTGCTCCGAGACCATGGACTATAGCCTGTCGCTTTTCAGTGATTTTCCCCTTTTTTTCAAATCCTCCGAAAACCGTGAAAAATGCCACCCTGTAGCATGTGCTCCGAGACCATGGACTATAGCCTGTCGCTTTTCAGTGATTTTCACCTTTTTTTCAAATCCTCCGAAACCGTGAAAAATGCCACCCTGTAGCATGTCCTCCGAGACCATGGACTATAGCCTGTCGCTTTTCAGTGATTTTCACCTTTTTTTCAAATCCTCCGAAACCGTGAAAAATGCCACCCTGTAGCATGTGCTCCGAGACCATGGACTATAGTCTGTCGCTTTTCAGTGATTTTCACCTTTTTTTCAAATTCTCCGAAACAGTGAAAAATGCCACCCTGTAGCATGTGCTCCGAGACCATGGACTATAGCCTGTCGCTTTTCAGTGATTTTCACCTTTTTTTCAAATCCTCCGAAACCGTGAAAAATGCCACCCTGTAGCATGTGCTCCGAGACCATGGACTATAGCCTGTCGCTTTTCAGTGATTTTCACCTTTTTTTCAAATCCTCCGAAACCGTGAAAAATGCCACCCTGTAGCATGTGCTCCGAGACCAAGGACTATAGCCTGTCGCTTTTCAGTGATTTTCACCTTTTTTTCAAATCCTCCGAAAACCGTGAAAAATGCCACCCTGTAGCATGTGCTCCGAGACCATGGACTATAGCCTGTCGCTTTTCAGTGATTTTCACCTTTTTTTCAAATCCTCTGAAACCGTGAAAAATGCCACCCTGTAGCATGTCCTCCGAGACCATGGACTATAGCCTGTCGCTTTTCAGTGATTTTCACCTTTTTTTCAAATCTCCGAAACCGTGAAAAATGCCACCCTGTAGCATGTGCTCCGAGACCATGCACTATAGCCTGGACTATAGCCTATCGCTTTTCAGTGATTTTCAAAAAAAAATCAAATCGACCCTGTAGCATGTGCTCCGAGACCATGGACTATAGCCTGTCGCTTTTCAGTGATTTTCACCTTTTTTTCAAATCCTCCGAAACCGTGAAAAATGCCACCCTGTAGCATGTCCTCCGAGACTATGGACTATAGCCTTTTCTTTTCAGTGATTTTCACCTTTTTTTCAAATCCTCCGAAACCGTGAAAAATGCCACCCTGTAGCATGTCCTCCGAGACCATGGACTATAGCCTGTCGCTTTTCAGTGATTTTCACCTTTTTTTCAAATCTCCGAAACCGTGAAAAATGCCACCCTGTAGCATGTGCTCCGAGACCATGCACTATAGCCTGGACTATAGCCTGTCGCTTTTCAGTGATTTTCAAAAAAAATTCAAATCGACCCTGTAGCATGTGCTCCGAGACCATGGACTATAGCCTGTCGCTTTTCAGTGATTTTCACCTTTTTTTCAAATCCTCCGAAAACCGTGAAAAATGCCACCCTGTAGCATGTGCTCCGAGACCATGGACTATAGCCTGTCGCTTTTCAGTGATTTTCACCTTTTTTTCAAATCCTCCGAAACCGTGAAAAATGCCACCCTGTAGCATGTCCTCCGAGACCATGGACTATAGCCTGTCGCTTTTCAGTGATTTTCACCTTTTTTTCAAATCCTCCGAAACCGTGAAAAATGCCACCCTGTAGCATGTCCTCCGAGACCATGGACTATAGCCTGTCGCTTTTCAGTGATTTTCACCTTTTTTTCAAATCCTCCGAAACCGTGAAAAATGCCACCCTGTAGCATGTGCTCCGAGACCATGGACTATAGTCTGTCGCTTTTCAGTGATTTTCACCTTTTTTTCAAATTCTCCGAAACAGTGAAAAATGCCACCCTGTAGCATGTGCTCCGAGACCATGGACTATAGCCTGTCGCTTTTCAGTGATTTTCACCTTTTTTTCAAATCCTCCGAAACCGTGAAAAATGCCACCCTGTAGCATGTGCTCCGAGACCATGGACTATAGCCTGTCGCTTTTCAGTGATTTTCACCTTTTTTTCAAATCCTCCGAAACCGTGAAAAATGCCACCCTGTAGCATGTGCTCCGAGACCATGGACTATAGCCTGTCGCTTTTCAGTGATTTTCACCTTTTTTTCAAATCCTCCGAAAACCGTGAAAAATGCCACCCTGTAGCATGTGCTCCGAGACCATGGACTATAGCCTGTCGCTTTTCAGTGATTTTCACCTTTTTTTCAAATCCTCCGAAACCGTGAAAAATGCCACCCTGTAGCATGTCCTCCGAGACCATGGACTATAGCCTGTCGCTTTTCAGTGATTTTCACCTTTTTTTCAAATCTCCGAAACCGTGAAAAATGCCACCCTGTAGCATGTGCTCCGAGACCATGCACTATAGCCTGGACTATAGCCTATCGCTTTTCAGTGATTTTCAAAAAAAAATCAAATCGACCCTGTAGCATGTGCTCCGAGACCATGGACTATAGCCTGTCGCTTTTCAGTGATTTTCACCTTTTTTTCAAATCCTCCGAAACCGTGAAAAATGCCACCCTGTAGCATGTCCTCCGAGACTATGGACTATAGCCTTTTCTTTTCAGTGATTTTCACCTTTTTTTCAAATCCTCCGAAACCGTGAAAAATGCCACCCTGTAGCATGTCCTCCGAGACCATGGACTATAGACTGTCGCTTTTCAGTGATTTTCACCTTTTTTTCAAATCCTCCGAAACCGTGAAAAATGCCACCCTGTAGCATGTCCTCCGAGACCATGGACTATAGCCTGTCGCTTTTCAGTGATTTTCACCTTTTTTTCAAATCTCCGAAACCGTGAAAAATGCCACCCTGTAGCATGTGCTCCGAGACCATGCACTATAGCCTGGACTATAGCCTGTCGCTTTTCAGTGATTTTCAAAAAAAATTCAAATCGACCCTGTAGCATGTGCTCCGAGACCATGGACTATAGCCTGTCGCTTTTCAGTGATTTTCACCTTTTTTTCAAATCCTCCGAAAACCGTGAAAAATGCCACCCTGTAGCATGTGCTCCGAGACCATGGACTATAGCCTGTCGCTTTTCAGTGATTTTCACATTTTTTTCAAATCCTCCGAAACCGTGAAAAATGCCACCCTGTAGCATGTGCTCCGAGACCATGGACTATAGTCTGTCGCTTTTCAGTGATTTTCACCTTCTTTTCAAATTCTCCGAAACAGTGAAAAATGCCACCCTGTAGCATGTGCTCCGAGACCATGGACTATAGCCTGTCGCTTTTCAGTGATTTTCACCTTTTTTTCAAATCCTCCGAAACCGTGAAAAATGCCACCCTGTAGCATGTCCTCCGAGACCATGGACTATAGCCTGTCGCTTTTCAGTGATTTTCACCTTTTTTTCAAATCCTCCGAAACCGTGAAAAATGCCAACCTGTAGCATGTCCTCCGAGACCATGGACTATAGCCTGTCGCTTTTCAGTGATTTTCACCTTTTTTTCAAATCTCCGAAACCGTGAAAAATGCCACCCTGTAGCATGTGCTCCGAGACCATGCACTATAGCCTGGACTATAGCCTGTCGCTTTTCAGTGATTTTCACCTTTTTTTCAAATCCTCCGAAACCGTGAAAAATGCCACCCTGTAGCATGTGCTCCGAGACCATGGACTATAGCCTGTCGCTTTTCAGTGATTTTCACCTTTTTTTCAAATCCTCCGAAACCGTGAAAAATGCCACCCTGTAGCATGTGCTCCGAGACCATGGACTATAGCCTGTCGCTTTTCAGTGATTTTCACCTTTTTTTCAAATCCTCCGAAACCGTGAAAAATGCCACCCTGTAGCATGTGCTCCGAGACCATGGACTATAGTCTGTCGCTTTTCAGTGATTTTCACCTTCTTTTCAAATTCTCCGAAACAGTGAAAAATGCCACCCTGTAGCATGTGCTCCGAGACCATGGACTATAGCCTGTCGCTTTTCAGTGATTTTCACCTTTTTTTCAAATCCTCCGAAACCGTGAAAAATGCCACCCTGTAGCATGTCCTCCGAGACCATGGACTATAGCCTGTCGCTTTTCAGTGATTTTCACCTTTTTTTCAAATCCTCCGAAACCGTGAAAAATGCCAACCTGTAGCATGTCCTCCGAGACCATGGACTATAGCCTGTCGCTTTTCAGTGATTTTCACCTTTTTTTCAAATCTCCGAAACCGTGAAAAATGCCACCCTGTAGCATGTGCTCCGAGACCATGCACTATAGCCTGGACTATAGCCTGTCGCTTTTCAGTGATTTTCACCTTTTTTTCAAATCCTCCGAAACCGTGAAAAATGCCACCCTGTAGCATGTGCTCCGAGACCATGGACTATAGCCTGTCGCTTTTCAGTGATTTTCACCTTTTTTTCAAATCCTCCGAAACCGTGAAAAATGCCACCCTGTAGCATGTCCTCCGAGACCATGGACTATAGCCTGTCGCTTTTCAGTGATTTTCACCTTTTTTTCAAATCCTCCGAAACCGTGAAAAATGCCACCCTGTAGCATGTGCTCTGAGACCATGGACTATAGCCTGTCGCTTTTCAGATATTTTCACCTTTTTTTCAAATCCTCTGAAAACCGTGAAAAATGCCACCCTGTAGCATGTGCTCCGAGACCATGGACTATAGCCTGTCGCTTTTCAGTGATTTTCACCTTTTTTTCAAATCCTCCGAAACCGTGAAAAATGTGACCCTGTAGCATGTGCTCCGAGACCATGGAATATAGCCTGTCGCTTTTCAGTCATTTTCAAAAAAAATTCAAATCCTCCGAAAACCGTGAAAAATGCCACCCTGTAGCATGTGCTCCGAGACCATGGATTATAGCCTGTCGCTTTTCAGTGATTTTCACCTTTTTTTCAAATCCTCCGAAACAGTGAAAAATGCCACCCTGTAGCATGTGCTCCGAGACCATGGACTATAGCCTGTCGCGTTTCAGTGATTTTCACCTTTTTTTCAAATCCTCCGAAACCGTGAAAAATGCCACCCTGTAGCATGTGCTCCGAGACCATGGACTATAGCCTGTCGCTTTTCAGTGATTTTCACCTTTTTTTCAAATCCTCCGAAACCGTGAAAAATGCCACCCTGTAGCATGTGCTCCGAGACCATGGACTATAGCCTGTCGCTTTTCAGTGATTTTCACCTTTTTTTCAAATCCTCCGAAACCGTGAAAAATGCCACCCTGTGGCACCCCGAGACCATGGACTATAGCCTGTCGCTTTTCAGTGATTTTCACCTTTTTTTCAAATCCTCCGAAACCGTGAAAAATGCCACCCTGTAGCATGTGCTCTGAGACCATGGACTATAGCCTGTCGCTTTTCAGATATTTTCACCTTTTTTTCAAATCCTCCGAAAACCGTGAAAAATGCCACCCTGTAGCATGTGCTCCGAGACCATGGACTATAGCCTGTCGCTTTTCAGTGATTTTCCCCTTTTTTTCAAATCCTCCGAAAACCGTGAAAAATGCCACCCTGTAGCATGTGCTCCGAGACCATGGACTATAGCCTGTCGCTTTTCAGTGATTTTCACCTTTTTTTCAAATCCTCCGAAACCGTGAAAAATGCCACCCTGTAGCATGTCCTCCGAGACCATGGACTATAGCCTGTCGCTTTTCAGTGATTTTCACCTTTTTTTCAAATCCTCCGAAACCGTGAAAAATGCCACCCTGTAGCATGTGCTCCGAGACCATGGACTATAGCCTGTCGCTTTTCAGTGATTTTCAAAAAAAATTCAAATCCTCCGAAACCGTGAAAAATGCCACCCTGTAGCATGTGCTCCGAGACCATGGACTATAGTCTGTCGCTTTTCAGTGATTTTCACCTTTTTTTCAAATTCTCCGAAACCGTGAAAAATGCCACCCTGTAGCATGTGCTCCGAGACCATGGACTATAGTCTGTCGCTTTTCAGTGATTTTCACCTTTTTTTCAAATTCTCCGAAACCGTGAAAAATGCCACCCTGTAGCATGTGCTCCGAGACCATGGACTATAGCCTGTCGCTTTTCAGTGATTTTCACCTTTTTTTCAAATCCTCCGAAACCGTGAAAAATGCCACCCTGTAGCATGTGCTCCGAGACCATGGACTATAGCCTGTCGCTTTTCAGTGATTTTCACCTTTTTTTCAAATCCTCCGAAACCGTGAAAAATGCCACCCTGTAGCATGTGCTCCGAGACCATGGACTATAGCCTGTCGCTTTTCAGTGATTTTCACCTTTTTTTCAAATCCTCCGAAAACCGTGAAAAATGCCACCCTGTAGCATGTGCTCCGAGACCATGGACTATAGCCTGTCGCTTTTCAGTGATTTTCACCTTTTTTTCAAATCCTCCGAAACCGTGAAAAATGCCACCCTGTAGCATGTCCTCCGAGACCATGGACTATAGCCTGTCGCTTTTCAGTGATTTCACCTTTTTTTCAAATCTCCGAAACCGTGAAAAATGCCACCCTGTAGCATGTGCTCCGAGACCATGCACTATAGCCTGGACTATAGCCTGTCGCTTTTCAGTGATTTTCAAAAAAAAATCAAATCGACCCTGTAGCATGTGCTCCGAGACCATGGACTATAGCCTGTCGCTTTTCAGTGATTTTCACCTTTTTTTCAAATCCTCCGAAACCGTGAAAAATGCCACCCTGTAGCATGTCCTCCGAGACCATGGACTATAGCCTGTCGCTTTTCAGTGATTTTCACCTTTTTTTCAAATCCTCCGAAACCGTGAAAAATGCCACCCTGTAGCATGTGCTCCGAGACCATGGACTATAGTCTGTCGCTTTTCAGTGATTTTCACCTTTTTTTCAAATTCTCCGAAACAGTGAAAAATGCCACCCTGTAGCATGTGCTCCGAGACCATGGACTATAGCCTGTCGCTTTTCAGTGATTTTCACCTTTTTTTCAAATCCTCCGAAACCGTGAAAAATGCCACCCTGTAGCATGTGCTCCGAGACCATGGACTATAGCCTGTCGCTTTTCAGTGATTTTCACCTTTTTTTCAAATCCTCCGAAACCGTGAAAAATGCCACCCTGTAGCATGTGCTCCGAGACCATGGACTATAGCCTGTCGCTTTTCAGTGATTTTCACCTTTTTTTCAAATCCTCCGAAAACCGTGAAAAATGCCACCCTGTAGCATGTGCTCCGAGACCATGGACTATAGCCTGTCGCTTTTCAGTGATTTTCAACTTTTTTTCAAATCCTCCGAAACCGTGAAAAATGCCACCCTGTAGCATGTCCTCCGAGACCATGGACTATAGCCTGTCGCTTTTCAGTGATTTTCACCTTTTTTTCAAATCTCCGAAACCGTGAAAAATGCCACCCTGTAGCATGTGCTCCGAGACCATGCACTATAGCCTGGACTATAGCCTGTCGCTTTTCAGTGATTTTCAAAAAAAATTCAAATCGACCCTGTAGCATGTGCTCCGAGACCATGGACTATAGCCTGTCGCTTTTCAGTGATTTTCACCTTTTTTTCAAATCCTCCGAAACCGTGAAAAATGCCACCCTGTAGCATGTCCTCCGAGACTATGGACTATAGCCTTTTCTTTTCAGTGATTTTCACCTTTTTTTCAAATCCTCCGAAACCGTGAAAAATGCCACCCTGTAGCATGTCCTCCGAGACCATGGACTATAGCCTGTCGCTTTTCAGTGATTTTCACCTTTTTTTCAAATCCTCCGAAACCGTGAAAAATGCCACCCTGTAGCATGTCCTCCGAGACCATGGACTATAGCCTGTCGCTTTTCAGTGATTTTCACCTTTTTTTCAAATCTCCGAAACCGTGAAAAATTCCACCCTGTAGCATGTGCTCCGAGACCATGCACTATAGCCTGGACTATAGCCTGTCGCTTTTCAGTGATTTTCAAAAAAAATTCAAATCGACCCTGTAGCATGTGCTCCGAGACCATGGACTATAGCCTGTCGCTTTTCAGTGATTTTCACCTTTTTTTCAAATCCTCCGAAAACCGTGAAAAATGCCACCCTGTAGCATGTGCTCCGAGACCATGGTCTATAGCCTGTCGCTTTTCAGTGATTTTCACATTTTTTTCAAATCCTCCGAAACCGTGAAAAATGCCACCCTGTAGCATGTGCTCCGAGACCATGGACTATAGCCTGTACTATAGCCTGTCGCTTTTCAGTGATTTTCAAAAAAAATTCAAATCGACCCTGTAGCATGTGCTCCGAGACCATGGACTATAGCCTGTCGCTTTTCAGTGATTTTCACCTTTTTTTCAAATCCTCCGAAAACCGTGAAAAATGCCACCCTGTAGCATGTGCTCCGAGACCATGGTCTATAGCCTGTCGCTTTTCAGTGATTTTCACATTTTTTTCAAATCCTCCGAAACCGTGAAAAATGCCACCCTGTAGCATGTGCTCCGAGACCATGGACTATAGTCTGTCGCTTTTCAGTGATTTTCACCTTCTTTTCAAATTCTCCGAAACAGTGAAAAATGCCACCCTGTAGCATGTGCTCCGAGACCATGGACTATAGCCTGTCGCTTTTCAGTGATTTTCACCTTTTTTTCAAATCCTCCGAAACCGTGAAAAATGCCACCCTGTAGCATGTCCTCCGAGACCATGGACTATAGCCTGTCGCTTTTCAGTGATTTTCACCTTTTTTTCAAATCTTCCGAAACCGTGAAAAATGCCAACCTGTAGCATGTCCTCCGAGACCATGGACTATAGCCTGTCGCTTTTCAGTGATTTTCACCTTTTTTTCAAATCTCCGAAACCGTGAAAAATGCCACCCTGTAGCATGTGCTCCGAGACCATGCACTATAGCCTGGACTATAGCCTGTCGCTTTTCAGTGATTTTCACCTTTTTTTCAAATCCTCCGAAACCGTGAAAAATGCCACCCTGTAGCATGTGCTCCGAGACCATGGACTATAGCCTGTCGCTTTTCAGTGATTTTCACCTTTTTTTCAAATCCTCCGAAACCGTGAAAAATGCCACCCTGTAGCATGTCCTCCGAGACCATGGACTATAGCCTGTCGCTTTTCAGTGATTTTCACCTTTTTTTCAAATCCTCCGAAACCGTGAAAAATGCCACCCTGTAGCATGTGCTCTGAGACCATGAACTATAGCCTGTCGCTTTTCAGATATTTTCACCTTTTTTTCAAATCCTCCGAAAACCGTGAAAAATTCCACCCTGTAGCATGTGCTCCGAGACCATGGACTATAGCCTGTCGCTTTTCAGTGATTTTCACCTTTTTTTCAAATCCTCCGAAAACCGTGAAAAATGCCACCCTGTAGCATGTGCTCCGAGACCATGGACTATAGCCTGTCGCTTTTCAGTGATTTTCACCTTTTTTTCAAATCCTCCGAAACCGTGAAAAATGCCACCCTGTAGCATGTCCTCCGAGACCATGGACTATAGCCTGTCGCTTTTCAGTGATTTTCACCTTTTTTTCAAATCCTCCGAAACCGTGAAAAATGCCACCCTGTAGCATGTGCTCCGAGACCATGGACTATAGCCTGTCGCTTTTCAGTGATTTTCACCTTTTTTTCAAATCCTCCGAAACCGTGAAAAATGCCACCCTATAGCATGTGCTCCGAGACCATGGACTATAGCCTGTCGCTTTTCAGTGATTTTCACCTTTTTTCCAAATCCTCCGAAACCGTGAAAAATGCCACCCTGTAGCATGTGCTCCGAGACCATGGACTATAGCCTGTCGCTTTTCAGTGATTTTCACCTTTTTTTCAAATCCTCCGAAACCGTGAAAAATGCCACCCTATAGCATGTGCTCCGAGACCATGGACTATAGCCTGTCGCTTTTCAGTGATTTTCACCTTTTTTCCAAATCCTCCGAAACCGTGAAAAATGCCACCCTGTAGCATGTGCTCCGAGACCATGGACTATAGCCTGTCGCTTTTCAGTGATTTTCACCTTTTTTCCAAATCCTCCGAAAACCGTGAAAAATGCCACCCTGTAGCATGTGCTCCGAGACCATGGACTATATAGCCTGTCGCTTTTCAGTGATTTTCAAAAAAAAATCAAATCGACCCTGTAGCATGTGCTCCGAGACCATGGACTATAGCCTGTCGCTTTTCAGTGATTTTCAAAAAAAAATCAAATCGACCCTGTAGCATGTGCTCCGAGACCATGGACTATAGCCTGTCGCTTTTCAGTGATTTTCACATTTTTTTCAAATCCTCCGAAACCGTGAAAAATGCCACCCTATAGCATGTGCTCCGAGACCATGGACTATAGCCTGTCGCTTTTCAGTGATTTTCACCTTTTTTCCAAATCCTCCGAAACCGTGAAAAATGCCACCCTGTAGCATGTGCTCCGAGACCATGGACTATAGCCTGTCGCTTTTCAGTGATTTTCACCTTTTTTTCAAATCCTCCGAAACCGTGAAAAATGCCACCCTATAGCATGTGCTCCGAGACCATGGACTATAGCCTGTCGCTTTTCAGTGATTTTCACCTTTTTTTCAAATCCTCCGAAACCGTGAAAAATGCCACCCTGTAGCATGTCCTCCGAGACCATGGACTATAGCCTGTCGCTTTTCAGTGATTTTCACCTTTTTTTCAAATCCTCCGAAACCGTGAAAAATGCCACCCTGTAGCATGTGCTCTGAGACCATGAACTATAGCCTGTCGCTTTTCAGATATTTTCACCTTTTTTTCAAATCCTCCGAAAACCGTGAAAAATTCCACCCTGTAGCATGTGCTCCGAGACCATGGACTATAGCCTGTCGCTTTTCAGTGATTTTCACCTTTTTTTCAAATCCTCCGAAAACCGTGAAAAATGCCACCCTGTAGCATGTGCTCCGAGACCATGGACTATAGCCTGTCGCTTTTCAGTGATTTTCACCTTTTTTTCAAATCCTCCGAAACCGTGAAAAATGCCACCCTGTAGCATGTCCTCCGAGACCATGGACTATAGCCTGTCGCTTTTCAGTGATTTTCACCTTTTTTTCAAATCCTCCGAAACCGTGAAAAATGCCACCCTGTAGCATGTGCTCCGAGACCATGGACTATAGCCTGTCGCTTTTCAGTGATTTTCACCTTTTTTTCAAATCCTCCGAAACCGTGAAAAATGCCACCCTATAGCATGTGCTCCGAGACCATGGACTATAGCCTGTCGCTTTTCAGTGATTTTCACCTTTTTTCCAAATCCTCCGAAACCGTGAAAAATGCCACCCTGTAGCATGTGCTCCGAGACCATGGACTATAGCCTGTCGCTTTTCAGTGATTTTCACCTTTTTTTCAAATCCTCCGAAACCGTGAAAAATGCCACCCTATAGCATGTGCTCCGAGACCATGGACTATAGCCTGTCGCTTTTCAGTGATTTTCACCTTTTTTCCAAATCCTCCGAAACCGTGAAAAATGCCACCCTGTAGCATGTGCTCCGAGACCATGGACTATAGCCTGTCGCTTTTCAGTGATTTTCACCTTTTTTCCAAATCCTCCGAAAACCGTGAAAAATGCCACCCTGTAGCATGTGCTCCGAGACCATGGACTATATAGCCTGTCGCTTTTCAGTGATTTTCAAAAAAAAATCAAATCGACCCTGTAGCATGTGCTCCGAGACCATGGACTATAGCCTGTCGCTTTTCAGTGATTTTCAAAAAAAATTCAAATCGACCCTGTAGCATGTGCTCCGAGACCATGGACTATAGCCTGTCGCTTTTCAGTGATTTTCACATTTTTTTCAAATCCTCCGAAACCGTGAAAAATGCCACCCTATAGCATGTGCTCCGAGACCATGGACTATAGCCTGTCGCTTTTCAGTGATTTTCACCTTTTTTCCAAATCCTCCGAAACCGTGAAAAATGCCACCCTGTAGCATGTGCTCCGAGACCATGGACTATAGCCTGTCGCTTTTCAGTGATTTTCACCTTTTTTTCAAATCCTCCGAAACCGTGAAAAATGCCACCCTATAGCATGTGCTCCGAGACCATGGACTATAGCCTGTCGCTTTTCAGTGATTTTCACCTTTTTTCCAAATCCTCCGAAACCGTGAAAAATGCCACCCTGTAGCATGTGCTCCGAGACCATGGACTATAGTCTGTCGCTTTTCAGTGATTTTCACCTTCTTTTCAAATTCTCCGAAACAGTGAAAAATGCCACCCTGTAGCATGTGCTCCGAGACCATGGACTATAGCCTGTCGCTTTTCAGTGATTTTCACCTTTTTTTCAAATCCTCCGAAACCGTGAAAAATGCCACCCTGTAGCATGTCCTCCGAGACCATGGACTATAGCCTGTCGCTTTTCAGTGATTTTCACCTTTTTTTCAAATCCTCCGAAACCGTGAAAAATGCCAACCTGTAGCATGTCCTCCGAGACCATGGACTATAGCCTGTCGCTTTTCAGTGATTTTCACCTTTTTTTCAAATCTCCGAAACCGTGAAAAATGCCACCCTGTAGCATGTGCTCCGAGACCATGCACTATAGCCTGGACTATAGCCTGTCGCTTTTCAGTGATTTTCACCTTTTTTTCAAATCCTCCGAAACCGTGAAAAATGCCACCCTGTAGCATGTGCTCCGAGACCATGGACTATAGCCTGTCGCTTTTCAGTGATTTTCACCTTTTTTTCAAATCCTCCGAAACCGTGAAAAATGCCACCCTGTAGCATGTGCTCTGAGACCATGGACTATAGCCTGTCGCTTTTCAGATATTTTCACCTTTTTTTCAAATCCTCCGAAAACCGTGAAAAATTCCACCCTGTAGCATGTGCTCCGAGACCATGGACTATAGCCTGTCGCTTTTCAGTGATTTTCACCTTTTTTTCAAATCCTCCGAAAACCGTGAAAAATGCCACCCTGTAGCATGTGCTCCGAGACCATGGACTATAGCCTGTCGCTTTTCAGTGATTTTCACCTTTTTTTCAAATCCTCCGAAACCGTGAAAAATGCCACCCTGTAGCATGTCCTCCGAGACCATGGACTATAGCCTGTCGCTTTTCAGTGATTTTCACCTTTTTTTCAAATCCTCCGAAACCGTGAAAAATGCCACCCTGTAGCATGTGCTCCGAGACCATGGACTATAGCCTGTCGCTTTTCAGTGATTTTCACCTTTTTTTCAAATCCTCCGAAACCGTGAAAAATGCCACCCTATAGCATGTGCTCCGAGACCATGGACTATAGCCTGTCGCTTTTCAGTGATTTTCACCTTTTTTCCAAATCCTCCGAAACCGTGAAAAATGCCACCCTGTAGCATGTGCTCCGAGACCATGGACTATAGCCTGTCGCTTTTCAGTGATTTTCACCTTTTTTTCAAATCCTCCGAAACCGTGAAAAATGCCACCCTATAGCATGTGCTCCGAGACCATGGACTATAGCCTGTCGCTTTTCAGTGATTTTCACCTTTTTTCCAAATCCTCCGAAACCGTGAAAAATGCCACCCTGTAGCATGTGCTCCGAGACCATGGACTATAGCCTGTCGCTTTTCAGTGATTTTCACCTTTTTTCCAAATCCCCTGAAAACCGTGAAAAATGCCACCCTGTAGCATGTGCTCCGAGACCATGGACTATATAGCCTGTCGCTTTTCAGTGATTTTCAAAAAAAATTCAAATCGACCCTGTAGCATGTGCTCCGAGACCATGGACTATAGCCTGTCGCTTTTCAGTGATTTTCACATTTTTTTCAAATCCTCCGAAACCGTGAAAAATGCCACCCTATAGCATGTGCTCCGAGACCATGGACTATAGCCTGTCGCTTTTCAGTGATTTTCACCTTTTTTCCAAATCCTCCGAAACCGTGAAAAATGCCACCCTGTAGCATGTGCTCCGAGACCATGGACTATAGCCTGTCGCTTTTCAGTGATTTTCACCTTTTTTTCAAATCCTCCGAAACCGTGAAAAATGCCACCCTATAGCATGTGCTCCGAGACCATGGACTATAGCCTGTCGCTTTTCAGTGATTTTCACCTTTTTTCCAAATCCTCCGAAACCGTGAAAAATGCCACCCTGTAGCATGTGCTCCGAGACCATGGACTATAGCCTGTCGCTTTTCAGTGATTTTCACCTTTTTTTCAAATCCTCCGAAACCGTGAAAAATGCCACCCTATAGCATGTGCTCCGAGACCATGGACTATAGCCTGTCGCTTTTCAGTGATTTTCACCTTTTTTTCAAATCCTCCGAAAACCGTGAAAAATGCCACCCTGTAGCATGTCCTCCGAGACCATGGACTATAGCCTGTCGCTTTTCAGTGATTTTCACCTTTTTTTCAAATCCTCCGAAACCGTGAAAAATGCCACCCTGTAGCATGTGCTCTGAGACCATGGACTATAGCCTGTCGCTTTTCAGATATTTTCACCTTTTTTTCAAATCCTCCGAAAACCGTGAAAAATTCCACCCTGTAGCATGTGCTCCGAGACCATGGACTATAGCCTGTCGCTTTTCAGTGATTTTCACCTTTTTTTCAAATCCTCCGAAAACCGTGAAAAATGCCACCCTGTAGCATGTGCTCCGAGACCATGGACTATAGCCTGTCGCTTTTCAGTGATTTTCACCTTTTTTTCAAATCCTCCGAAACCGTGAAAAATGCCACCCTGTAGCATGTCCTCCGAGACCATGGACTATAGCCTGTCGCTTTTCAGTGATTTTCACCTTTTTTTCAAATCCTCCGAAACCGTGAAAAATGCCACCCTGTAGCATGTGCTCCGAGACCATGGACTATAGCCTGTCGCTTTTCAGTGATTTTCACCTTTTTTTTTCAAATCCTCCGAAACCGTGAAAAATGCCACCCTATAGCATGTGCTCCGAGACCATGGACTATAGCCTGTCGCTTTTCAGTGATTTTCACCTTTTTTCCAAATCCTCCGAAACCGTGAAAAATGCCACCCTGTAGCATGTGCTCCGAGACCATGGACTATAGCCTGTCGCTTTTCAGTGATTTTCACCTTTTTTTCAAATCCTCCGAAACCGTGAAAAATGCCACCCTATAGCATGTGCTCCGAGACCATGGACTATAGCCTGTCGCTTTTCAGTGATTTTCACCTTTTTTCCAAATCCTCCGAAACCGTGAAAAATGCCACCCTGTAGCATGTGCTCCGAGACCATGGACTATAGCCTGTCGCTTTTCAGTGATTTTCACCTTTTTTCCAAATCCTCCGAAAACCGTGAAAAATGCCACCCTGTAGCATGTGCTCCGAGACCATGGACTATATAGCCTGTCGCTTTTCAGTGATTTTCAAAAAAAATTCAAATCGACCCTGTAGCATGTGCTCCGAGACCATGGACTATAGCCTGTCGCTTTTCAGTGATTTTCACATTTTTTTCAAATCCTCCGAAACCGTGAAAAATGCCACCCTATAGCATGTGCTCCGAGACCATGGACTATAGCCTGTCGCTTTTCAGTGATTTTCACCTTTTTTCCAAATCCTCCGAAACCGTGAAAAATGCCACCCTGTAGCATGTGCTCCGAGACCATGGACTATAGCCTGTCGCTTTTCAGTGATTTTCACCTTTTTTTCAAATCCTCCGAAACCGTGAAAAATGCCACCCTATAGCATGTGCTCCGAGACCATGGACTATAGCCTGTCGCTTTTCAGTGATTTTCACCTTTTTTCCAAATCCTCCGAAACCGTGAAAAATGCCACCCTGTAGCATGTGCTCCGAGACCATGGACTATAGCCTGTCGCTTTTCAGTGATTTTCACCTTTTTTCCAAATCCTCCGAAAACCGTGAAAAATGCCACCCTGTAGCATGTGCTCCGAGACCATGGACTATATAGCCTGTCGCTTTTCAGTGATTTTCAAAAAAAAATCAAATCGACCCTGTAGCATGTGCTCCGAGACCATGGACTATAGCCTGTCGCTTTTCAGTGATTTTCAAAAAAAATTCAAATCGACCCTGTAGCATGTGCTCCGAGACCATGGACTATAGCCTGTCGCTTTTCAGTGATTTTCACATTTTTTTCAAATCCTCCGAAACCGTGAAAAATGCCACCCTATAGCATGTGCTCCGAGACCATGGACTATAGCCTGTCGCTTTTCAGTGATTTTCACCTTTTTTCCAAATCCTCCGAAACCGTGAAAAATGCCACCCTGTAGCATGTGCTCCGAGACCATGGACTATAGCCTGTCGCTTTTCAGTGATTTTCACCTTTTTTTCAAATCCTCCGAAACCGTGAAAAATGCCACCCTATAGCATGTGCTCCGAGACCATGGACTATAGCCTGTCGCTTTTCAGTGATTTTCACCTTTTTTCCAAATCCTCCGAAACCGTGAAAAATGCCACCCTGTAGCATGTGCTCCGAGACCATGGACTATAGTCTGTCGCTTTTCAGTGATTTTCACCTTCTTTTCAAATTCTCCGAAACAGTGAAAAATGCCACCCTGTAGCATGTGCTCCGAGACCATGGACTATAGCCTGTCGCTTTTCAGTGATTTTCACCTTTTTTTCAAATCCTCCGAAACCGTGAAAAATGCCACCCTGTAGCATGTCCTCCGAGACCATGGACTATAGCCTGTCGCTTTTCAGTGATTTTCACCTTTTTTTCAAATCCTCCGAAACCGTGAAAAATGCCAACCTGTAGCATGTCCTCCGAGACCATGGACTATAGCCTGTCGCTTTTCAGTGATTTTCACCTTTTTTTCAAATCTCCGAAACCGTGAAAAATGCCACCCTGTAGCATGTGCTCCGAGACCATGCACTATAGCCTGGACTATAGCCTGTCGCTTTTCAGTGATTTTCACCTTTTTTTCAAATCCTCCGAAACCGTGAAAAATGCCACCCTGTAGCATGTGCTCCGAGACCATGGACTATAGCCTGTCGCTTTTCAGTGATTTTCACCTTTTTTTCAAATCCTCCGAAACCGTGAAAAATGCCACCCTGTAGCATGTGCTCTGAGACCATGGACTATAGCCTGTCGCTTTTCAGATATTTTCACCTTTTTTTCAAATCCTCCGAAAACCGTGAAAAATTCCACCCTGTAGCATGTGCTCCGAGACCATGGACTATAGCCTGTCGCTTTTCAGTGATTTTCACCTTTTTTTCAAATCCTCCGAAAACCGTGAAAAATGCCACCCTGTAGCATGTGCTCCGAGACCATGGACTATAGCCTGTCGCTTTTCAGTGATTTTCACCTTTTTTTCAAATCCTCCGAAACCGTGAAAAATGCCACCCTGTAGCATGTCCTCCGAGACCATGGACTATAGCCTGTCGCTTTTCAGTGATTTTCACCTTTTTTTCAAATCCTCCGAAACCGTGAAAAATGCCACCCTGTAGCATGTGCTCCGAGACCATGGACTATAGCCTGTCGCTTTTCAGTGATTTTCACCTTTTTTTCAAATCCTCCGAAACCGTGAAAAATGCCACCCTATAGCATGTGCTCCGAGACCATGGACTATAGCCTGTCGCTTTTCAGTGATTTTCACCTTTTTTCCAAATCCTCCGAAACCGTGAAAAATGCCACCCTGTAGCATGTGCTCCGAGACCATGGACTATAGCCTGTCGCTTTTCAGTGATTTTCACCTTTTTTTCAAATCCTCCGAAACCGTGAAAAATGCCACCCTATAGCATGTGCTCCGAGACCATGGACTATAGCCTGTCGCTTTTCAGTGATTTTCACCTTTTTTCCAAATCCTCCGAAACCGTGAAAAATGCCACCCTGTAGCATGTGCTCCGAGACCATGGACTATAGCCTGTCGCTTTTCAGTGATTTTCACCTTTTTTCCAAATCCCCTGAAAACCGTGAAAAATGCCACCCTGTAGCATGTGCTCCGAGACCATGGACTATATAGCCTGTCGCTTTTCAGTGATTTTCAAAAAAAATTCAAATCGACCCTGTAGCATGTGCTCCGAGACCATGGACTATAGCCTGTCGCTTTTCAGTGATTTTCACATTTTTTTCAAATCCTCCGAAACCGTGAAAAATGCCACCCTATAGCATGTGCTCCGAGACCATGGACTATAGCCTGTCGCTTTTCAGTGATTTTCACCTTTTTTCCAAATCCTCCGAAACCGTGAAAAATGCCACCCTGTAGCATGTGCTCCGAGACCATGGACTATAGCCTGTCGCTTTTCAGTGATTTTCACCTTTTTTTCAAATCCTCCGAAACCGTGAAAAATGCCACCCTATAGCATGTGCTCCGAGACCATGGACTATAGCCTGTCGCTTTTCAGTGATTTTCACCTTTTTTCCAAATCCTCCGAAACCGTGAAAAATGCCACCCTGTAGCATGTGCTCCGAGACCATGGACTATAGCCTGTCGCTTTTCAGTGATTTTCACCTTTTTTTCAAATCCTCCGAAACCGTGAAAAATGCCACCCTATAGCATGTGCTCCGAGACCATGGACTATAGCCTGTCGCTTTTCAGTGATTTTCACCTTTTTTTCAAATCCTCCGAAAACCGTGAAAAATGCCACCCTGTAGCATGTCCTCCGAGACCATGGACTATAGCCTGTCGCTTTTCAGTGATTTTCACCTTTTTTTCAAATCCTCCGAAACCGTGAAAAATGCCACCCTGTAGCATGTGCTCTGAGACCATGGACTATAGCCTGTCGCTTTTCAGATATTTTCACCTTTTTTTCAAATCCTCCGAAAACCGTGAAAAATTCCACCCTGTAGCATGTGCTCCGAGACCATGGACTATAGCCTGTCGCTTTTCAGTGATTTTCACCTTTTTTTCAAATCCTCCGAAAACCGTGAAAAATGCCACCCTGTAGCATGTGCTCCGAGACCATGGACTATAGCCTGTCGCTTTTCAGTGATTTTCACCTTTTTTTCAAATCCTCCGAAACCGTGAAAAATGCCACCCTGTAGCATGTCCTCCGAGACCATGGACTATAGCCTGTCGCTTTTCAGTGATTTTCACCTTTTTTTCAAATCCTCCGAAACCGTGAAAAATGCCACCCTGTAGCATGTGCTCCGAGACCATGGACTATAGCCTGTCGCTTTTCAGTGATTTTCACCTTTTTTTTTCAAATCCTCCGAAACCGTGAAAAATGCCACCCTATAGCATGTGCTCCGAGACCATGGACTATAGCCTGTCGCTTTTCAGTGATTTTCACCTTTTTTCCAAATCCTCCGAAACCGTGAAAAATGCCACCCTGTAGCATGTGCTCCGAGACCATGGACTATAGCCTGTCGCTTTTCAGTGATTTTCACCTTTTTTTCAAATCCTCCGAAACCGTGAAAAATGCCACCCTATAGCATGTGCTCCGAGACCATGGACTATAGCCTGTCGCTTTTCAGTGATTTTCACCTTTTTTCCAAATCCTCCGAAACCGTGAAAAATGCCACCCTGTAGCATGTGCTCCGAGACCATGGACTATAGCCTGTCGCTTTTCAGTGATTTTCACCTTTTTTCCAAATCCTCCGAAAACCGTGAAAAATGCCACCCTGTAGCATGTGCTCCGAGACCATGGACTATATAGCCTGTCGCTTTTCAGTGATTTTCAAAAAAAAATCAAATCGACCCTGTAGCATGTGCTCCGAGACCATGGACTATAGCCTGTCGCTTTTCAGTGATTTTCACATTTTTTTCAAATCCTCCGAAACCGTGAAAAATGCCACCCTATAGCATGTGCTCCGAGACCATGGACTATAGCCTGTCGCTTTTCAGTGATTTTCACCTTTTTTCCAAATCCTCCGAAACCGTGAAAAATGCCACCCTGTAGCATGTGCTCCGAGACCATGGACTATAGCCTGTCGCTTTTCAGTGATTTTCACCTTTTTTTCAAATCCTCCGAAACCGTGAAAAATGCCACCCTATAGCATGTGCTCCGAGACCATGGACTATAGCCTGTCGCTTTTCAGTGATTTTCACCTTTTTTCCAAATCCTCCGAAACCGTGAAAAATGCCACCCTGTAGCATGTGCTCCGAGACCATGGACTATAGCCTGTCGCTTTTCAGTGATTTTCACATTTTTTTCAAATCCTCCGAAACCGTGAAAAATGCCACCCTATAGCATGTGCTCCGAGACCATGGACTATAGCCTGTCGCTTTTCAGTGATTTTCACCTTTTTTCCAAATCCTCCGAAACCGTGAAAAATGCCACCCTGTAGCATGTGCTCCGAGACCATGGACTATAGCCTGTCGCTTTTCAGTGATTTTCACCTTTTTTTCAAATCCTCCGAAACCGTGAAAAATGCCACCCTATAGCATGTGCTCCGAGACCATGGACTATAGCCTGTCGCTTTTCAGTGATTTTCACCTTTTTTCCAAATCCTCCGAAACCGTGAAAAATGCCACCCTGTAGCATGTGCTCCGAGACCATGGACTATAGCCTGTCGCTTTTCAGTGATTTTCACCTTTTTTTCAAATCCTCCGAAACCGTGAAAAATGCCACCCTATAGCATGTGCTCCGAGACCATGGACTATAGCCTGTCGCTTTTCAGTGATTTTCACCTTTTTTTCAAATCCTCCGAAAACCGTGAAAAATGCCACCCTGTAGCATGTCCTCCGAGACCATGGACTATAGCCTGTCGCTTTTCAGTGATTTTCACCTTTTTTTCAAATCCTCCGAAACCGTGAAAAATGCCACCCTGTAGCATGTGCTCTGAGACCATGGACTATAGCCTGTCGCTTTTCAGATATTTTCACCTTTTTTTCAAATCCTCCGAAAACCGTGAAAAATTCCACCCTGTAGCATGTGCTCCGAGACCATGGACTATAGCCTGTCGCTTTTCAGTGATTTTCACCTTTTTTTCAAATCCTCCGAAAACCGTGAAAAATGCCACCCTGTAGCATGTGCTCCGAGACCATGGACTATAGCCTGTCGCTTTTCAGTGATTTTCACCTTTTTTTCAAATCCTCCGAAACCGTGAAAAATGCCACCCTGTAGCATGTCCTCCGAGACCATGGACTATAGCCTGTCGCTTTTCAGTGATTTTCACCTTTTTTTCAAATCCTCCGAAACCGTGAAAAATGCCACCCTGTAGCATGTGCTCCGAGACCATGGACTATAGCCTGTCGCTTTTCAGTGATTTTCACCTTTTTTTTTCAAATCCTCCGAAACCGTGAAAAATGCCACCCTATAGCATGTGCTCCGAGACCATGGACTATAGCCTGTCGCTTTTCAGTGATTTTCACCTTTTTTCCAAATCCTCCGAAACCGTGAAAAATGCCACCCTGTAGCATGTGCTCCGAGACCATGGACTATAGCCTGTCGCTTTTCAGTGATTTTCACCTTTTTTTCAAATCCTCCGAAACCGTGAAAAATGCCACCCTATAGCATGTGCTCCGAGACCATGGACTATAGCCTGTCGCTTTTCAGTGATTTTCACCTTTTTTCCAAATCCTCCGAAACCGTGAAAAATGCCACCCTGTAGCATGTGCTCCGAGACCATGGACTATAGCCTGTCGCTTTTCAGTGATTTTCACCTTTTTTCCAAATCCTCCGAAAACCGTGAAAAATGCCACCCTGTAGCATGTGCTCCGAGACCATGGACTATATAGCCTGTCGCTTTTCAGTGATTTTCAAAAAAAATTCAAATCGACCCTGTAGCATGTGCTCCGAGACCATGGACTATAGCCTGTCGCTTTTCAGTGATTTTCACATTTTTTTCAAATCCTCCGAAACCGTGAAAAATGCCACCCTATAGCATGTGCTCCGAGACCATGGACTATAGCCTGTCGCTTTTCAGTGATTTTCACCTTTTTTCCAAATCCTCCGAAACCGTGAAAAATGCCACCCTGTAGCATGTGCTCCGAGACCATGGACTATAGCCTGTCGCTTTTCAGTGATTTTCACCTTTTTTTCAAATCCTCCGAAACCGTGAAAAATGCCACCCTATAGCATGTGCTCCGAGACCATGGACTATAGCCTGTCGCTTTTCAGTGATTTTCACCTTTTTTCCAAATCCTCCGAAACCGTGAAAAATGCCACCCTGTAGCATGTGCTCCGAGACCATGGACTATAGCCTGTCGCTTTTCAGTGATTTTCACCTTTTTTTCAAATCCTCCGAAACCGTGAAAAATGCCACCCTATAGCATGTGCTCCGAGACCATGGACTATAGCCTGTCGCTTTTCAGTGATTTTCACCTTTTTTTCAAATCCTCCGAAAACCGTGAAAAATGCCACCCTGTAGCATGTGCTCCGAGACCATGGACTATAGCCTGTCGCTTTTCAGTGATTTTCACCTTTTTTTCAAATCCTCCGAAACCGTGAAAAATGCCACCCTATAGCATGTGCTCCGAGACCATGGACTATAGCCTGTCGCTTTTCAGTGATTTTCACCTTTTTTCCAAATCCTCCGAAACCGTGAAAAATGCCACCCTGTAGCATGTGCTCCGAGACCATGGACTATAGCCTGTCGCTTTTCAGTGATTTTCACCTTTTTTTCAAATCCTCCGAAACCGTGAAAAATGCCACCCTATAGCATGTGCTCCGAGACCATGGACTATAGCCTGTCTCTTTTCAGTGATTTTCACCTTTTTTCCAAATCCTCCGAAACCGTGAAAAATGCCACCCTGTAGCATGTGCTCCGAGACCATGGACTATAGCCTGTCGCTTTTCAGTGATTTTCACCTTTTTTTCAAATCCTCCGAAACCGTGAAAAATGCTACCCTATAGCATGTGCTCCGAGACCATGGACTATAGCCTGTCGCTTTTCAGTGATTTTCACCTTTTTTTCAAATCCTCCGAAAACCGTGAAAAATGCCACCCTGTAGCATGTGCTCCGAGACCATGGACTATAGCCTGTCGCTTTTCAGTGATTTTCACCTTTTTTCCAAATCCTCCGAAAACCGTGAAAAATGCCACCCTGTAGCATGTGCTCCGAGACCATGGACTATATAGCCTGTCGCTTTTCAGTGATTTTCAAAAAAAATTCAAATCGACCCTGTAGCATGTGCTCCGAGACCATGGACTATAGCCTGTCGCTTTTCAGTGATTTTCACATTTTTTTCAAATCCTCCGAAACCGTGAAAAATGCCACCCTATAGCATGTGCTCCGAGACCATGGACTATAGCCTGTCGCTTTTCAGTGATTTTCACCTTTTTTCCAAATCCTCCGAAACCGTGAAAAATGCCACCCTGTAGCATGTGCTCCGAGACCATGGACTATAGCCTGTCGCTTTTCAGTGATTTTCACCTTTTTTTCAAATCCTCCGAAACCGTGAAAAATGCCACCCTATAGCATGTGCTCCGAGACCATGGACTATAGCCTGTCGCTTTTCAGTGATTTTCACCTTTTTTCCAAATCCTCCGAAACCGTGAAAAATGCCACCCTGTAGCATGTGCTCCGAGACCATGGACTATAGCCTGTCGCTTTTCAGTGATTTTCACCTTTTTTTCAAATCCTCCGAAACCGTGAAAAATGCCACCCTATAGCATGTGCTCCGAGACCATGGACTATAGCCTGTCGCTTTTCAGTGATTTTCACCTTTTTTCCAAATCCTCCGAAACCGTGAAAAATGCCACCCTGTAGCATGTGCTCCGAGACCATGGACTATAGCCTGTCGCTTTTCAGTGATTTTCACCTTTTTTTCAAATCCTCCGAAACCGTGAAAAATGCCACCCTATAGCATGTGCTCCGAGACCATGGACTATAGCCTGTCGCTTTTCAGTGATTTTCACCTTTTTTTCAAATCCTCCGAAAACCGTGAAAAATGCCACCCTGTAGCATGTGCTCCGAGACCATGGACTATAGCCTGTCGCTTTTCAGTGATTTTCACCTTTTTTTCAAATCCTCCGAAACCGTGAAAAATGCCACCCTATAGCATGTGCTCCGAGACCATGGACTATAGCCTGTCGCTTTTCAGTGATTTTCACCTTTTTTCCAAATCCTCCGAAACCGTGAAAAATGCCACCCTGTAGCATGTGCTCCGAGACCATGGACTATAGCCTGTCGCTTTTCAGTGATTTTCACCTTTTTTTCAAATCCTCCGAAACCGTGAAAAATGCCACCCTATAGCATGTGCTCCGAGACCATGGACTATAGCCTGTCGCTTTTCAGTGATTTTCACCTTTTTTCCAAATCCTCCGAAACCGTGAAAAATGCCACCCTGTAGCATGTGCTCCGAGACCATGGACTATATAGCCTGTCGCTTTTCAGTGATTTTCCAAAAAAAATCAAATCGACCCTGTAGCATGTGCTCCGAGACCATGGACTATAGCCTGTCGCTTTTCAGTGATTTTCACCTTTTTTTCAAATCCTCCGAAAACCGTGAAAAATGCCACCCTGTAGCATGTGCTCCGAGACCATGGACTATAGCCTGTCGCTTTTCAGTGATTTTCACCTTTTTTTCAAATCCTCCGAAAACCGTGAAAAATGCCACCCTGTAGCATGTGCTCCGAGACCATGGATTATAGCCTGTCGCTTTTCAGTGATTTTCACCTTTTTTTCAAATCCTCCGAAACAGTGAAAAATGCCACCCTGTAGCATGTGCTCCGAGACCATGGACTATAGCCTGTCGCGTTTCAGTGATTTTCACCTTTTTTTCAAATCCTCCGAAACCGTGAAAAATGCCACCCTGTAGCATGTGCTCTGAGACCATGGACTATAGCCTGTCGCTTTTCAGATATTTTCACCTTTTTTTCAAATCCTCCGAAAACCATGAAAAATACCACCCTGTAGCATGTGCTCCGAGACCATGGACTATAGCCTGTCGCTTTTCAGTGATTTTCACCTTTTTTTCAAATCCTCCGAAAACCGTGAAAAATGCCACCCTGTAGCATGTGCTCCGAGACCATGGACTATAGCCTGTCGCTTTTCAGTGATTTTCACCTTTTTTTCAAATCCTCCGAAACCGTGAAAAATGCCACCCTGTAGCATGTCCTCCGAGACCATGGACTATAGCCTGTCGCTTTTCAGTGATTTTCACCTTTTTTTCAAATCCTCCGAAACCGTGAAAAATGCCACCCTGTAGCATGTGCTCCGAGACCATGGACTATAGCCTGTCGCTTTTCAGTGATTTAAAAAAAAAAATCAAATCCTCCGAAACCGTGAAAAATGCACCCCTGTAGCATGTGCTCCGAGACCATGGACTATAGTCTGTCGCTTTTCAGTGATTTTCACCTTTTTTTCAAATTCTCCGAAACAGTGAAAAATGCCACCCTGTAGCATGTGCTCCGAGACCATGGAATATAGCCTGTCGCTTTTCAGTGATTTTCACCTTTTTTTCAAATCCTCCGAAACCGTGAAAAATGCCACCCTGTAGCATGTGCTCCGAGACCATGGACTATAGCCTGTCGCTTTTCAGTGATTTTCACCTTTTTTTCAAATCCTCCGAAACCGTGAAAAATGCCACCCTGTAGCATGTGCTCCGAGACCATGGACTATAGCCTGTCGCTTTTCAGTGATTTTCACCTTTTTTTCAAATCCTCTGAAAACCGTGAAAAATGCCACCCTGTAGCATGTGCTCCAAGACCATGGACTATAGCCTGTCGCTTTTCAGTGATTTTCACCTTTTTTTCAAATCCTCCGAAAACCGTGAAAAATGCCACCCTGTAGCATGTGCTCCGAGACCATGGACTATATAGCCTGTCGCTTTTCAGTGATTTTCAAAAAAAATTCAAATCCTCCGAAACCGTGAAAAATGTGACCCTGTAGCATGTGCTCCGAGACCATGGACTATAGCCTGTCGCTTTTCAGTGATTTTAACATTTTTTTCAAATCTCCGAAACCGTGAAAAATGCCACCCTGTAGCATGTGCTCCGAGACCATGCACTATAGCCTGGACTATAGCCTGTCGCTTTTCAGTGATTTTCAAAAAAAAATCAAATCGACCCTGTAGCATGTGCTCCGAGACCATGGACTATAGCCTGTCGCTTTTCAGTGATTTTCACCTTTTTTTCAAATCCTCCGAAACCGTGAAAAATGCCACCCTGTAGCATGTCCTCCGAGACCATGGACTATAGCCTGTCGCTTTTCAGTGATTTTCACCTTTTTTTCAAATCCTCCGAAACCGTGAAAAATGCCACCCTGTAGCATGTCCTCCGAGACCATGGAATATAGCCTGTCGCTTTTCAGTGATTTTCACCTTTTTTTCAAATCCTCCGAAACCGTGAAAAATGCCACCCTGTAGCATGTGCTCCGAGACCATGGACTATAGTCTGTCGCTTTTCAGTGATTTTCACCTTTTTTTCAAATTCTCCGAAACAGTGAAAAATGCCACCCTGTAGCATGTGCTCCGAGACCATGGACTATAGCCTGTCGCTTTTCAGTGATTTTCACCTTTTTTTCAAATCCTCCGAAACCGTGAAAAATGCCACCCTGTAGCATGTGCTCCGAGACCATGGACTATAGCCTGTCGCTTTTCAGTGATTTTCACCTTTTTTTCAAATCCTCCGAAACCGTGAAAAATGCCACCCTGTAGCATGTGCTCCGAGACCATGGACTATAGCCTGTCGCTTTTCAGTGATTTTCACCTTTTTTTCAAATCCTCCGAAAACCGTGAAAAATGCCACCCTGTAGCATGTGCTCCGAGACCATGGACTATAGCCTGTCGCTTTTCAGTGATTTTCACCTTTTTTTCAAATCCTCCGAAACCGTGAAAAATGCCACCCTGTAGCATGTCCTCCGAGACCATGGACTATAGCCTGTCGCTTTTCAGTGATTTTCACCTTTTTTTCAAATCTCCGAAACCGTGAAAAATGCCACCCTGTAGCATGTGCTCCGAGACCATGCACTATAGCCTGGACTATAGCCTATCGCTTTTCAGTGATTTTCAAAAAAAAATCAAATCGACCCTGTAGCATGTGCTCCGAGACCATGGACTATAGCCTGTCGCTTTTCAGTGATTTTCACCTTTTTTTCAAATCCTCCGAAACCGTGAAAAATGCCACCCTGTAGCATGTCCTCCGAGACTATGGACTATAGCCTTTCGCTTTTCAGTGATTTTCACCTTTTTTTCAAATCCTCCGAAACCGTGAAAAATGCCACCCTGTAGCATGTCCTCCGAGACCATGGACTATAGCCTGTCGCTTTTCAGTGATTTTCACCTTTTTTTCAAATCCTCCGAAACCGTGAAAAATGCCACCCTGTAGCATGTCCTCCGAGACCATGGACTATAGCCTGTCGCTTTTCAGTGATTTTCACCTTTTTTTCAAATCTCCGAAACCGTGAAAAATGCCACCCTGTAGCATGTGCTCCGAGACCATGCACTATAGCCTGGACTATAGCCTGTCGCTTTTCAGTGATTTTCAAAAAAAATTCAAATCGACCCTGTAGCATGTGCTCCGAGACCATGGACTATAGCCTGTCGCTTTTCAGTGATTTTCACCTTTTTTTCAAATCCTCCGAAAACCGTGAAAAATGCCACCCTGTAGCATGTGCTCCGAGACCATGGACTATAGCCTGTCGCTTTTCAGTGATTTTCACATTTTTTTCAAATCCTCCGAAACCGTGAAAAATGCCACCCTGTAGCATGTGCTCCGAGACCATGGACTATAGTCTGTCGCTTTTCAGTGATTTTCACCTTCTTTTCAAATTCTCCGAAACAGTGAAAAATGCCACCCTGTAGCATGTGCTCCGAGACCATGGACTATAGCCTGTCGCTTTTCAGTGATTTTCACCTTTTTTTCAAATCCTCCGAAACCGTGAAAAATGCCACCCTGTAGCATGTCCTCCGAGACCATGGACTATAGCCTGTCGCTTTTCAGTGATTTTCACCTTTTTTTCAAATCCTCCGAAACCGTGAAAAATGCCAACCTGTAGCATGTCCTCCGAGACCATGGACTATAGCCTGTCGCTTTTCAGTGATTTTCACCTTTTTTTCAAATCTCCGAAACCGTGAAAAATGCCACCCTGTAGCATGTGCTCCGAGACCATGCACTATAGCCTGGACTATAGCCTGTCGCTTTTCAGTGATTTTCACCTTTTTTTCAAATCCTCCGAAACCGTGAAAAATGCCACCCTGTAGCATGTGCTCCGAGACCATGGACTATAGCCTGTCGCTTTTCAGTGATTTTCACCTTTTTTTCAAATCCTCCGAAACCGTGAAAAATGCCACCCTGTAGCATGTCCTCCGAGACCATGGACTATAGCCTGTCGCTTTTCAGTGATTTTCACCTTTTTTTCAAATCCTCCGAAACCGTGAAAAATGCCACCCTGTAGCATGTGCTCTGAGACCATGAACTATAGCCTGTCGCTTTTCAGATATTTTCACCTTTTTTTCAAATCCTCCGAAAACCGTGAAAAATTCCACCCTGTAGCATGTGCTCCGAGACCATGGACTATAGCCTGTCGCTTTTCAGTGATTTTCACCTTTTTTTCAAATCCTCCGAAAACCGTGAAAAATGCCACCCTGTAGCATGTGCTCCGAGACCATGGACTATAGCCTGTCGCTTTTCAGTGATTTTCACCTTTTTTTCAAATCCTCCGAAACCGTGAAAAATGCCACCCTGTAGCATGTCCTCCGAGACCATGGACTATAGCCTGTCGCTTTTCAGTGATTTTCACCTTTTTTTCAAATCCTCCGAAACCGTGAAAAATGCCACCCTGTAGCATGTCCTCCGAGACCATGGAATATAGCCTGTCGCTTTTCAGTGATTTTCACCTTTTTTTCAAATCCTCCGAAACCGTGAAAAATGCCACCCTGTAGCATGTGCTCCGAGACCATGGACTATAGTCTGTCGCTTTTCAGTGATTTTCACCTTTTTTTCAAATTCTCCGAAACAGTGAAAAATGCCACCCTGTAGCATGTGCTCCGAGACCATGGACTATAGCCTGTCGCTTTTCAGTGATTTTCACCTTTTTTTCAAATCCTCCGAAACCGTGAAAAATGCCACCCTGTAGCATGTGCTCCGAGACCATGGACTATAGCCTGTCGCTTTTCAGTGATTTTCACCTTTTTTTCAAATCCTCCGAAACCGTGAAAAATGCCACCCTGTAGCATGTGCTCCGAGACCATGGACTATAGCCTGTCGCTTTTCAGTGATTTTCACCTTTTTTTCAAATCCTCCGAAAACCGTGAAAAATGCCACCCTGTAGCATGTGCTCCGAGACCATGGACTATAGCCTGTCGCTTTTCAGTGATTTTCACCTTTTTTTCAAATCCTCCGAAACCGTGAAAAATGCCACCCTGTAGCATGTCCTCCGAGACCATGGACTATAGCCTGTCGCTTTTCAGTGATTTTCACCTTTTTTTCAAATCTCCGAAACCGTGAAAAATGCCACCCTGTAGCATGTGCTCCGAGACCATGCACTATAGCCTGGACTATAGCCTATCGCTTTTCAGTGATTTTCAAAAAAAAATCAAATCGACCCTGTAGCATGTGCTCCGAGACCATGGACTATAGCCTGTCGCTTTTCAGTGATTTTCACCTTTTTTTCAAATCCTCCGAAACCGTGAAAAATGCCACCCTGTAGCATGTCCTCCGAGACTATGGACTATAGCCTTTCGCTTTTCAGTGATTTTCACCTTTTTTTCAAATCCTCCGAAACCGTGAAAAATGCCACCCTGTAGCATGTCCTCCGAGACCATGGACTATAGCCTGTCGCTTTTCAGTGATTTTCACCTTTTTTTCAAATCCTCCGAAACCGTGAAAAATGCCACCCTGTAGCATGTCCTCCGAGACCATGGACTATAGCCTGTCGCTTTTCAGTGATTTTCACCTTTTTTTCAAATCTCCGAAACCGTGAAAAATGCCACCCTGTAGCATGTGCTCCGAGACCATGCACTATAGCCTGGACTATAGCCTGTCGCTTTTCAGTGATTTTCAAAAAAAATTCAAATCGACCCTGTAGCATGTGCTCCGAGACCATGGACTATAGCCTGTCGCTTTTCAGTGATTTTCACCTTTTTTTCAAATCCTCCGAAAACCGTGAAAAATGCCACCCTGTAGCATGTGCTCCGAGACCATGGACTATAGCCTGTCGCTTTTCAGTGATTTTCACATTTTTTTCAAATCCTCCGAAACCGTGAAAAATGCCACCCTGTAGCATGTGCTCCGAGACCATGGACTATAGTCTGTCGCTTTTCAGTGATTTTCACCTTCTTTTCAAATTCTCCGAAACAGTGAAAAATGCCACCCTGTAGCATGTGCTCCGAGACCATGGACTATAGCCTGTCGCTTTTCAGTGATTTTCACCTTTTTTTCAAATCCTCCGAAACCGTGAAAAATGCCACCCTGTAGCATGTCCTCCGAGACCATGGACTATAGCCTGTCGCTTTTCAGTGATTTTCACCTTTTTTTCAAATCCTCCGAAACCGTGAAAAATGCCAACCTGTAGCATGTCCTCCGAGACCATGGACTATAGCCTGTCGCTTTTCAGTGATTTTCACCTTTTTTTCAAATCTCCGAAACCGTGAAAAATGCCACCCTGTAGCATGTGCTCCGAGACCATGCACTATAGCCTGGACTATAGCCTGTCGCTTTTCAGTGATTTTCACCTTTTTTTCAAATCCTCCGAAACCGTGAAAAATGCCACCCTGTAGCATGTGCTCCGAGACCATGGACTATAGCCTGTCGCTTTTCAGTGATTTTCACCTTTTTTTCAAATCCTCCGAAACCGTGAAAAATGCCACCCTGTAGCATGTCCTCCGAGACCATGGACTATAGCCTGTCGCTTTTCAGTGATTTTCACCTTTTTTTCAAATCCTCCGAAACCGTGAAAAATGCCACCCTGTAGCATGTGCTCTGAGACCATGAACTATAGCCTGTCGCTTTTCAGATATTTTCACCTTTTTTTCAAATCCTCCGAAACCGTGAAAAATGCCACCCTGTAGCATGTCCTCCGAGACTATGGACTATAGCCTTTCGCTTTTCAGTGATTTTCACCTTTTTTTCAAATCCTCCGAAACCGTGAAAAATGCCACCCTGTAGCATGTCCTCCGAGACCATGGACTATAGCCTGTCGCTTTTCAGTGATTTTCACCTTTTTTTCAAATCCTCCGAAACCGTGAAAAATGCCACCCTGTAGCATGTCCTCCGAGACCATGGACTATAGCCTGTCGCTTTTCAGTGATTTTCACCTTTTTTTCAAATCTCCGAAACCGTGAAAAATGCCACCCTGTAGCATGTGCTCCGAGACCATGCACTATAGCCTGGACTATAGCCTGTCGCTTTTCAGTGATTTTCAAAAAAAATTCAAATCGACCCTGTAGCATGTGCTCCGAGACCATGGACTATAGCCTGTCGCTTTTCAGTGATTTTCACCTTTTTTTCAAATCCTCCGAAAACCGTGAAAAATGCCACCCTGTAGCATGTGCTCCGAGACCATGGACTATAGCCTGTCGCTTTTCAGTGATTTTCACATTTTTTTCAAATCCTCCGAAACCGTGAAAAATGCCACCCTGTAGCATGTGCTCCGAGACCATGGACTATAGTCTGTCGCTTTTCAGTGATTTTCACCTTCTTTTCAAATTCTCCGAAACAGTGAAAAATGCCACCCTGTAGCATGTGCTCCGAGACCATGGACTATAGCCTGTCGCTTTTCAGTGATTTTCACCTTTTTTTCAAATCCTCCGAAACCGTGAAAAATGCCACCCTGTAGCATGTCCTCCGAGACCATGGACTATAGCCTGTCGCTTTTCAGTGATTTTCACCTTTTTTTCAAATCCTCCGAAACCGTGAAAAATGCCAACCTGTAGCATGTCCTCCGAGACCATGGACTATAGCCTGTCGCTTTTCAGTGATTTTCACCTTTTTTTCAAATCTCCGAAACCGTGAAAAATGCCACCCTGTAGCATGTGCTCCGAGACCATGCACTATAGCCTGGACTATAGCCTGTCGCTTTTCAGTGATTTTCACCTTTTTTTCAAATCCTCCGAAACCGTGAAAAATGCCACCCTGTAGCATGTGCTCCGAGACCATGGACTATAGCCTGTCGCTTTTCAGTGATTTTCACCTTTTTTTCAAATCCTCCGAAACCGTGAAAAATGCCACCCTGTAGCATGTCCTCCGAGACCATGGACTATAGCCTGTCGCTTTTCAGTGATTTTCACCTTTTTTTCAAATCCTCCGAAACCGTGAAAAATGCCACCCTGTAGCATGTGCTCTGAGACCATGAACTATAGCCTGTCGCTTTTCAGATATTTTCACCTTTTTTTCAAATCCTCCGAAAACCGTGAAAAATTCCACCCTGTAGCATGTGCTCCGAGACCATGGACTATAGCCTGTCGCTTTTCAGTGATTTTCACCTTTTTTTCAAATCCTCCGAAAACCGTGAAAAATGCCACCCTGTAGCATGTGCTCCGAGACCATGGACTATAGCCTGTCGCTTTTCAGTGATTTTCACCTTTTTTTCAAATCCTCCGAAACCGTGAAAAATGCCACCCTGTAGCATGTCCTCCGAGACCATGGACTATAGCCTGTCGCTTTTCAGTGATTTTCACCTTTTTTTCAAATCCTCCGAAACCGTGAAAAATGCCACCCTGTAGCATGTCCTCCGAGACCATGGAATATAGCCTGTCGCTTTTCAGTGATTTTCACCTTTTTTTCAAATCCTCCGAAACCGTGAAAAATGCCACCCTGTAGCATGTGCTCCGAGACCATGGACTATAGTCTGTCGCTTTTCAGTGATTTTCACCTTTTTTTCAAATTCTCCGAAACAGTGAAAAATGCCACCCTGTAGCATGTGCTCCGAGACCATGGACTATAGCCTGTCGCTTTTCAGTGATTTTCACCTTTTTTTCAAATCCTCCGAAACCGTGAAAAATGCCACCCTGTAGCATGTGCTCCGAGACCATGGACTATAGCCTGTCGCTTTTCAGTGATTTTCACCTTTTTTTCAAATCCTCCGAAACCGTGAAAAATGCCACCCTGTAGCATGTGCTCCGAGACCATGGACTATAGCCTGTCGCTTTTCAGTGATTTTCACCTTTTTTTCAAATCCTCCGAAAACCGTGAAAAATGCCACCCTGTAGCATGTGCTCCGAGACCATGGACTATAGCCTGTCGCTTTTCAGTGATTTTCACCTTTTTTTCAAATCCTCCGAAACCGTGAAAAATGCCACCCTGTAGCATGTCCTCCGAGACCATGGACTATAGCCTGTCGCTTTTCAGTGATTTTCACCTTTTTTTCAAATCTCCGAAACCGTGAAAAATGCCACCCTGTAGCATGTGCTCCGAGACCATGCACTATAGCCTGGACTATAGCCTATCGCTTTTCAGTGATTTTCAAAAAAAAATCAAATCGACCCTGTAGCATGTGCTCCGAGACCATGGACTATAGCCTGTCGCTTTTCAGTGATTTTCACCTTTTTTTCAAATCCTCCGAAACCGTGAAAAATGCCACCCTGTAGCATGTCCTCCGAGACTATGGACTATAGCCTTTCGCTTTTCAGTGATTTTCACCTTTTTTTCAAATCCTCCGAAACCGTGAAAAATGCCACCCTGTAGCATGTCCTCCGAGACCATGGACTATAGCCTGTCGCTTTTCAGTGATTTTCACCTTTTTTTCAAATCCTCCGAAACCGTGAAAAATGCCACCCTGTAGCATGTCCTCCGAGACCATGGACTATAGCCTGTCGCTTTTCAGTGATTTTCACCTTTTTTTCAAATCTCCGAAACCGTGAAAAATGCCACCCTGTAGCATGTGCTCCGAGACCATGCACTATAGCCTGGACTATAGCCTGTCGCTTTTCAGTGATTTTCAAAAAAAATTCAAATCGACCCTGTAGCATGTGCTCCGAGACCATGGACTATAGCCTGTCGCTTTTCAGTGATTTTCACCTTTTTTTCAAATCCTCCGAAAACCGTGAAAAATGCCACCCTGTAGCATGTGCTCCGAGACCATGGACTATAGCCTGTCGCTTTTCAGTGATTTTCACATTTTTTTCAAATCCTCCGAAACCGTGAAAAATGCCACCCTGTAGCATGTGCTCCGAGACCATGGACTATAGTCTGTCGCTTTTCAGTGATTTTCACCTTCTTTTCAAATTCTCCGAAACAGTGAAAAATGCCACCCTGTAGCATGTGCTCCGAGACCATGGACTATAGCCTGTCGCTTTTCAGTGATTTTCACCTTTTTTTCAAATCCTCCGAAACCGTGAAAAATGCCACCCTGTAGCATGTCCTCCGAGACCATGGACTATAGCCTGTCGCTTTTCAGTGATTTTCACCTTTTTTTCAAATCCTCCGAAACCGTGAAAAATGCCAACCTGTAGCATGTCCTCCGAGACCATGGACTATAGCCTGTCGCTTTTCAGTGATTTTCACCTTTTTTTCAAATCTCCGAAACCGTGAAAAATGCCACCCTGTAGCATGTGCTCCGAGACCATGCACTATAGCCTGGACTATAGCCTGTCGCTTTTCAGTGATTTTCACCTTTTTTTCAAATCCTCCGAAACCGTGAAAAATGCCACCCTGTAGCATGTGCTCCGAGACCATGGACTATAGCCTGTCGCTTTTCAGTGATTTTCACCTTTTTTTCAAATCCTCCGAAACCGTGAAAAATGCCACCCTGTAGCATGTCCTCCGAGACCATGGACTATAGCCTGTCGCTTTTCAGTGATTTTCACCTTTTTTTCAAATCCTCCGAAACCGTGAAAAATGCCACCCTGTAGCATGTGCTCTGAGACCATGAACTATAGCCTGTCGCTTTTCAGATATTTTCACCTTTTTTTCAAATCCTCCGAAAACCGTGAAAAATTCCACCCTGTAGCATGTGCTCCGAGACCATGGACTATAGCCTGTCGCTTTTCAGTGATTTTCACCTTTTTTTCAAATCCTCCGAAAACCGTGAAAAATGCCACCCTGTAGCATGTGCTCCGAGACCATGGACTATAGCCTGTCGCTTTTCAGTGATTTTCACCTTTTTTTCAAATCCTCCGAAACCGTGAAAAATGCCACCCTGTAGCATGTCCTCCGAGACCATGGACTATAGCCTGTCGCTTTTCAGTGATTTTCACCTTTTTTTCAAATCCTCCGAAACCGTGAAAAATGCCACCCTGTAGCATGTGCTCCGAGACCATGGACTATAGCCTGTCGCTTTTCAGTGATTTTCACCTTTTTTTCAAATCCTCCGAAACCGTGAAAAATGCCACCCTATAGCATGTGCTCCGAGACCATGGACTATAGCCTGTCGCTTTTCAGTGATTTTCACCTTTTTTCCAAATCCTCCGAAACCGTGAAAAATGCCACCCTGTAGCATGTGCTCCGAGACCATGGACTATAGCCTGTCGCTTTTCAGTGATTTTCACCTTTTTTTCAAATCCTCCGAAACCGTGAAAAATGCCACCCTATAGCATGTGCTCCGAGACCATGGACTATAGCCTGTCGCTTTTCAGTGATTTTCACCTTTTTTCCAAATCCTCCGAAACCGTGAAAAATGCCACCCTGTAGCATGTGCTCCGAGACCATGGACTATAGCCTGTCGCTTTTCAGTGATTTTCACCTTTTTTCCAAATCCTCCGAAAACCGTGAAAAATGCCACCCTGTAGCATGTGCTCCGAGACCATGGACTATATAGCCTGTCGCTTTTCAGTGATTTTCAAAAAAAATTCAAATCGTCCCTGTAGCATGTGCTCCGAGACCATGGACTATAGCCTGTCGCTTTTCAGTGATTTTCACATTTTTTTCAAATCCTCCGAAACCGTGAAAAATGCCACCCTATAGCATGTGCTCCGAGACCATGGACTATAGCCTGTCGCTTTTCAGTGATTTTCACCTTTTTTCCAAATCCTCCGAAACCGTGAAAAATGCCACCCTGTAGCATGTGCTCCGAGACCATGGACTATAGCCTGTCGCTTTTCAGTGATTTTCACCTTTTTTTCAAATCCTCCGAAACCGTGAAAAATGCCACCCTATAGCATGTGCTCCGAGACCATGGACTATAGCCTGTCGCTTTTCAGTGATTTTCACCTTTTTTCCAAATCCTCCGAAACCGTGAAAAATGCCACCCTGTAGCATGTGCTCCGAGACCATGGACTATAGTCTGTCGCTTTTCAGTGATTTTCACCTTCTTTTCAAATTCTCCGAAACAGTGAAAAATGCCACCCTGTAGCATGTGCTCCGAGACCATGGACTATAGCCTGTCGCTTTTCAGTGATTTTCACCTTTTTTTCAAATCCTCCGAAACCGTGAAAAATGCCACCCTGTAGCATGTCCTCCGAGACCATGGACTATAGCCTGTCGCTTTTCAGTGATTTTCACCTTTTTTTCAAATCCTCCGAAACCGTGAAAAATGCCAACCTGTAGCATGTCCTCCGAGACCATGGACTATAGCCTGTCGCTTTTCAGTGATTTTCACCTTTTTTTCAAATCTCCGAAACCGTGAAAAATGCCACCCTGTAGCATGTGCTCCGAGACCATGCACTATAGCCTGGACTATAGCCTGTCGCTTTTCAGTGATTTTCACCTTTTTTTCAAATCCTCCGAAACCGTGAAAAATGCCACCCTGTAGCATGTGCTCCGAGACCATGGACTATAGCCTGTCGCTTTTCAGTGATTTTCACCTTTTTTTCAAATCCTCCGAAACCGTGAAAAATGCCACCCTGTAGCATGTCCTCCGAGACCATGGACTATAGCCTGTCGCTTTTCAGTGATTTTCACCTTTTTTTCAAATCCTCCGAAACCGTGAAAAATGCCACCCTGTAGCATGTGCTCTGAGACCATGGACTATAGCCTGTCGCTTTTCAGATATTTTCACCTTTTTTTCAAATCCTCCGAAAACCGTGAAAAATTCCACCCTGTAGCATGTGCTCCGAGACCATGGACTATAGCCTGTCGCTTTTCAGTGATTTTCACCTTTTTTTCAAATCCTCCGAAAACCGTGAAAAATGCCACCCTGTAGCATGTGCTCCGAGACCATGGACTATAGCCTGTCGCTTTTCAGTGATTTTCACCTTTTTTTCAAATCCTCCGAAACCGTGAAAAATGCCACCCTGTAGCATGTCCTCCGAGACCATGGACTATAGCCTGTCGCTTTTCAGTGATTTTCACCTTTTTTTCAAATCCTCCGAAACCGTGAAAAATGCCACCCTGTAGCATGTGCTCCGAGACCATGGACTATAGCCTGTCGCTTTTCAGTGATTTTCACCTTTTTTTCAAATCCTCCGAAACCGTGAAAAATGCCACCCTATAGCATGTGCTCCGAGACCATGGACTATAGCCTGTCGCTTTTCAGTGATTTTCACCTTTTTTCCAAATCCTCCGAAACCGTGAAAAATGCCACCCTGTAGCATGTGCTCCGAGACCATGGACTATAGCCTGTCGCTTTTCAGTGATTTTCACCTTTTTTTCAAATCCTCCGAAACCGTGAAAAATGCCACCCTATAGCATGTGCTCCGAGACCATGGACTATAGCCTGTCGCTTTTCAGTGATTTTCACCTTTTTTCCAAATCCTCCGAAACCGTGAAAAATGCCACCCTGTAGCATGTGCTCCGAGACCATGGACTATAGCCTGTCGCTTTTCAGTGATTTTCACCTTTTTTCCAAATCCTCCGAAAACCGTGAAAAATGCCACCCTGTAGCATGTGCTCCGAGACCATGGACTATATAGCCTGTCGCTTTTCAGTGATTTAAAAAAAAAATCAAATCGACCCTGTAGCATGTGCTCCGAGACCATGGACTATAGCCTGTCGCTTTTCAGTGATTTTCACATTTTTTTCAAATCCTCCGAAACCGTGAAAAATGCCACCCTATAGCATGTGCTCCGAGACCATGGACTATAGCCTGTCGCTTTTCAGTGATTTTCACCTTTTTTCCAAATCCTCCGAAACCGTGAAAAATGCCACCCTGTAGCATGTGCTCCGAGACCATGGACTATAGCCTGTCGCTTTTCAGTGATTTTCACCTTTTTTTCAAATCCTCCGAAACCGTGAAAAATGCCACCCTATAGCATGTGCTCCGAGACCATGGACTATAGCCTGTCGCTTTTCAGTGATTTTCACCTTTTTTCCAAATCCTCCGAAACCGTGAAAAATGCCACCCTGTAGCATGTGCTCCGAGACCATGGACTATATAGCCTGTCGCTTTTCAGTGATTTTCAAAAAAAATTCAAATCGACCCTGTAGCATGTGCTCCGAGACCATGGACTATAGCCTGTCGCTTTTCAGTGATTTTCACCTTTTTTTCAAATCCTCCGAAAACCGTGAAAAATGCCACCCTGTAGCATGTGCTCCGAGACCATGGACTATAGCCTGTCGCTTTTCAGTGATTTTCACCTTTTTTTCAAATCCTCCGAAAACCGTGAAAAATGCCACCCTGTAGCATGTGCTCCGAGACCATGGATTATAGCCTGTCGCTTTTCAGTGATTTTCACCTTTTTTTCAAATCCTCCGAAACAGTGAAAAATGCCACCCTGTAGCATGTGCTCCGAGACCATGGACTATAGCCTGTCGCGTTTCAGTGATTTTCACCTTTTTTTCAAATCCTCCGAAACCGTGAAAAATGCCACCCTGTAGCATGTGCTCCGAGACCATGGACTATAGCCTGTCGCTTTTCAGTGATTTTCACCTTTTTTTCAAATCCTCCGAAACCGTGAAAAATGCCACCCTGTAGCATGTGCTCCGAGACCATGGACTATAGCCTGTCGCTTTTCAGTGATTTTCACCTTTTTTTCAAATCCTCCGAAACCGTGAAAAATGCCACCCTGTAGCATGTCCTCCGAGACCATGGACTATAGCCTGTCGCTTTTCAGTGATTTTCACCTTTTTTTCAAATCCTCCGAAACCGTGAAAAATGCCACCCTGTAGCATGTGCTCTGAGACCATGGACTATAGCCTGTCGCTTTTCAGATATTTTCACCTTTTTTTTAAATCCTCCGAAAACCGTGAAAAATGCCACCCTGTAGCATGTGCTCCGAGACCATGGACTATAGCCTGTCGCTTTTCAGTGATTTTCACCTTTTTTTCAAATCCTCCGAAAACCGTGAAAAATGCCACCCTGTAGCATGTGCTCCGAGACCATGGACTATAGCCTGTCGCTTTTCGGTGATTTTCACCTTTTTTTCAAATCCTCCGAAACCGTGAAAAATGCCACCCTGTAGCATGTCCTCCGAGACCATGGACTATAGCCTGTCGCTTTTCAGTGATTTTCACCTTTTTTTCAAATCCTCCGAAACCGTGAAAAATGCCACCCTGTAGCATGTGCTCCGAGACCATGGACTATAGCCTGTCGCTTTTCAGTGATTTTAATTTTTTTTTCAAATCCTCCGAAACCGTGAAAAATGCCACCCTGTAGCATGTGCTCCGAGACCATGGACTATAGTCTGTCGCTTTTCAGTGATTTTCACCTTTTTTTCAAATTCTCCGAAACAGTGAAAAATGCCACCCTGTAGCATGTGCTCCGAGACCATGGACTATAGCCTGTCGCTTTTCAGTGATTTTCACCTTTTTTTCAAATCCTCCGAAACCGTGAAAAATGCCACCCTGTAGCATGTGCTCCGAGACCATGGACTATAGCCTGTCGCTTTTCAGTGATTTTCACCTTTTTTTCAAATCCTCCGAAACCGTGAAAAATGCCACCCTGTAGCATGTGCTCCGAGACCATGGACTATAGCCTGTCGCTTTTCAGTGATTTTCACCTTTTTTTCAAATCCTCTGAAAACCGTGAAAAATGCCACCCTGTAGCATGTGCTCCGAGACCATGGACTATAGCCTGTCGCTTTTCAGTGATTTTCACCTTTTTTTCAAATCCTCCGAAAACCGTGAAAAATGCCACCCTGTAGCATGTGCTCCGAGACCATGGACTATATAGCCTGTCGCTTTTCAGTGATTTTCAAAAAAAATTCAAATCCTCCGAAACCGTGAAAAATGTGACCCTGTAGCATGTGCTCCGAGACCATGGACTATAGCCTGTCGCTTTTCAGTGATTTTCACATTTTTTTCAAATCCTCCGAAAACCGTGAAAAATGCCACCCTGTAGCATGTGCTCCGAGACCATGGATTATAGCCTGTCGCTTTTCAGTGATTTTCACCTTTTTTTCAAATCCTCCGAAACAGTGAAAAATGCCACCCTGTAGCATGTGCTCCGAGACCATGGACTATAGCCTGTCGCGTTTCAGTGATTTTCACCTTTTTTTCAAATCCTCCGAAACCGTGAAAAATGCCACCCTGTAGCATGTGCTCCGAGACCATGGACTATAGCCTGTCGCTTTTCAGTGATTTTCACCTTTTTTTCAAATCCTCCGAAACCGTGAAAAATGCCACCCTGTAGCATGTGCTCCGAGACCATGGACTATAGCCTGTCGCTTTTCAGTGATTTTCACCTTTTTTTCAAATCCTCCGAAAACCGTGAAAAATGCCACCCTGTAGCATGTGCTCCGAGACCATGGATTATAGCCTGTCGCTTTTCAGTGATTTTCACCTTTTTTTCAAATCCTCCGAAACAGTGAAAAATGCCACCCTGTAGCATGTGCTCCGAGACCATGGACTATAGCCTGTCGCGTTTCAGTGATTTTCACCTTTTTTTCAAATCCTCCGAAACCGTGAAAAATGCCACCCTGTAGCATGTGCTCCGAGACCATGGACTATAGCCTGTCGCTTTTCAGTGATTTTCACCTTTTTTTCAAATCCTCCGAAACCGTGAAAAATGCCACCCTGTAGCATGTGCTCCGAGACCATGGACTATAGCCTGTCGCTTTTCAGTGATTTTCACCTTTTTTTCAAATCCTCCGAAACCGTGAAAAATGCCACCCTGTAGCATGTCCTCCGAGACCATGGACTATAGCCTGTCGCTTTTCAGTGATTTTCACCTTTTTTTCAAATCCTCCGAAACCGTGAAAAATGCCACCCTGTAGCATGTGCTCTGAGACCATGGACTATAGCCTGTCGCTTTTCAGATATTTTCACCTTTTTTTTAAATCCTCCGAAAACCGTGAAAAATGCCACCCTGTAGCATGTGCTCCGAGACCATGGACTATAGCCTGTCGCTTTTCAGTGATTTTCACCTTTTTTTCAAATCCTCCGAAAACCGTGAAAAATGCCACCCTGTAGCATGTGCTCCGAGACCATGGACTATAGCCTGTCGCTTTTCGGTGATTTTCACCTTTTTTTCAAATCCTCCGAAACCGTGAAAAATGCCACCCTGTAGCATGTCCTCCGAGACCATGGACTATAGCCTGTCGCTTTTCAGTGATTTTCACCTTTTTTTCAAATCCTCCGAAACCGTGAAAAATGCCACCCTGTAGCATGTGCTCCGAGACCATGGACTATAGCCTGTCGCTTTTCAGTGATTTTAATTTTTTTTTCAAATCCTCCGAAACCGTGAAAAATGCCACCCTGTAGCATGTGCTCCGAGACCATGGACTATAGTCTGTCGCTTTTCAGTGATTTTCACCTTTTTTTCAAATTCTCCGAAACAGTGAAAAATGCCACCCTGTAGCATGTGCTCCGAGACCATGGACTATAGCCTGTCGCTTTTCAGTGATTTTCACCTTTTTTTCAAATCCTCCGAAACCGTGAAAAATGCCACCCTGTAGCATGTGCTCCGAGACCATGGACTATAGCCTGTCGCTTTTCAGTGATTTTCACCTTTTTTTCAAATCCTCCGAAACCGTGAAAAATGCCACCCTGTAGCATGTGCTCCGAGACCATGGACTATAGCCTGTCGCTTTTCAGTGATTTTCACCTTTTTTTCAAATCCTCTGAAAACCGTGAAAAATGCCACCCTGTAGCATGTGCTCCGAGACCATGGACTATAGCCTGTCGCTTTTCAGTGATTTTCACCTTTTTTTCAAATCCTCCGAAAACCGTGAAAAATGCCACCCTGTAGCATGTGCTCCGAGACCATGGACTATATAGCCTGTCGCTTTTCAGTGATTTTCAAAAAAAATTCAAATCCTCCGAAACCGTGAAAAATGTGACCCTGTAGCATGTGCTCCGAGACCATGGACTATAGCCTGTCGCTTTTCAGTGATTTTCACATTTTTTTCAAATCCTCCGAAAACCGTGAAAAATGCCACCCTGTAGCATGTGCTCCGAGACCATGGATTATAGCCTGTCGCTTTTCAGTGATTTTCACCTTTTTTTCAAATCCTCCGAAACAGTGAAAAATGCCACCCTGTAGCATGTGCTCCGAGACCATGGACTATAGCCTGTCGCGTTTCAGTGATTTTCACCTTTTTTTCAAATCCTCCGAAACCGTGAAAAATGCCACCCTGTAGCATGTGCTCCGAGACCATGGACTATAGCCTGTCGCTTTTCAGTGATTTTCACCTTTTTTTCAAATCCTCCGAAACCGTGAAAAATGCCACCCTGTAGCATGTGCTCCGAGACCATGGACTATAGCCTGTCGCTTTTCAGTGATTTTCACCTTTTTTTCAAATCCTCCGAAACCGTGAAAAATGCCACCCTGTAGCATGTGCTCCGAGACCATGGACTATAGCCTGTCGCTTTTCAGTGATTTTCACCTTTTTTTCAAATCCTCCGAAACCGTGAAAAATGCCACCCTGTAGCATGTCCTCCGAGACCATGGACTATAGCCTGTCGCTTTTCAGTGATTTTCACCTTTTTTTTAAATCCTCCGAAACCGTGAAAAATGCCACCCTGTAGCATGTGCTCTGAGACCATGGACTATAGCCTGTCGCTTTTCAGATATTTTCACCTTTTTTTCAAATCCTCCGAAAACCGTGAAAAATGCCACCCTGTAGCATGTGCTCCGAGACCATGGACTATAGCCTGTCGCTTTTCAGTGATTTTCACCTTTTTTTCAAATCCTCCGAAAACCGTGAAAAATGCCACCCTGTAGCATGTGCTCCGAGACCATGGACTATAGCCTGTCGCTTTTCAGTGATTTTCACCTTTTTTTCAAATCCTCCGAAACCGTGAAAAATGCCACCCTGTAGCATGTCCTCCGAGACCATGGACTATAGCCTGTCGCTTTTCAGTGATTTTCACCTTTTTTTCAAATCCTCCGAAACCGTGAAAAATGCCACCCTGTAGCATGTGCTCCGAGACCATGGACTATAGCCTGTCGCTTTTCAGTGATTTTCACCTTTTTTTCAAATCCTCCGAAACCGTGAAAAATGCCACCCTGTAGCATGTGCTCCGAGACCATGGACTATAGCCTGTCGCTTTTCAGTGATTTTCACCTTTTTTTCAAATCCTCCGAAACCGTGAAAAATGCCACCCTGTAGCATGTGCTCCGAGACCATGGACTATAGCCTGTCGCTTTTCAGTGATTTTCACCTTTTTTTCAAATCCTCCGAAACCGTGAAAAATGCCACCCTGTAGCATGTGCTCCGAGACCATGGACTATAGCCTGTCGCTTTTCAGTGATTTTCACCTTTTTTTCAAATCCTCCGAAACCGTGAAAAATGCCACCCTGTAGCATGTCCTCCGAGACCATGGACTATAGCCTGTCGCTTTTCAGTGATTTTCACCTTTTTTTCAAATCCTCCGAAACCGTGAAAAATGCCACCCTGTAGCATGTGCTCTGAGACCATGGACTATAGCCTGTCGCTTTTCAGATATTTTCACCTTTTTTTCAAATCCTCCGAAAACCGTGAAAAATGCCACCCTGTAGCATGTGCTCCGAGACCATGGACTATAGCCTGTCGCTTTTCAGTGATTTTCACCTTTTTTTTTAAATCCTCCGAAAACCGTGAAAAATGCCACCCTGTAGCATGTGCTCCGAGACCATGGACTATAGCCTGTCGCTTTTCAGTGATTTTCACCTTTTTTTCAAATCCTCCGAAACCGTGAAAAATGCTACCCTGTAGCATGTCCTCCGAGACCATGGACTATAGCCTGTCGCTTTTCAGTGATTTTCACCTTTTTTTTTAATCCTCCGAAACCGTGAAAAATGCCACCCTGTAGCATGTGCTCCGAGACCATGGACTATAGCCTGTCGCTTTTCAGTGATTTTCACCTTTTTTTCAAATCCTCCGAAACCGTGAAAAATGCCACCCTGTAGCATGTGCTCTGAGACAATGGACTATAGCCTGTCGCTTTTCAGTGATTTTGACCTTTTTTTCAAATCCTCCGAAATTGTGAAAAATGGCACCCTATAGCATGTGCTCCGAGACCATGGACTATAGCCTGTCGCTTTTCAGTGATTTTCACCTTTTTTTCAAATCCTCCGACCCTCCGACATTATGGACTATAGCCTTTCGCTTTTCCACGATTTCACCTTTTTTCAAATCCTCAACAATGATGAAGAATCGCGCACTATAGCGCGCCGCTCAATGGCCTTGACCAATATCAATGACCTTGAGCAGTATAAATGACCTTCATAAGACTGGTAAATGACCTTCACCAGTATCAATGACCTTGAATGACCTTGGGGCGACTGTGGCTCAAGAGGTAGAGCAGGTTGTCCAATGATCCATGGGTCGTTGGTTCGAACCTCGGCTCCTCCTGTCTACATGTCGAAGACACTGAACCCCAAATTGCTCCCGATGTGCTGGTTGGTACCTTGCATGGCTTCCGCTGCTATCGGTGTATGAATGTGTGTGTGAATGGGTGAATGTAATGCACGATCTATGTAAAATGCCACCCTGTAGCATGTGCTCCGAGACCATGGACTATATAGCCTGTCGCTTTTCAGTGATTTTCACCTTTTTTTCAAATCCTCCGAAACCGTGAAAAATGCGACCCTGTAGCATGTGCTCCGAGACCATGGACTATAGCCTGTCGCTTTTCAGTGATTTTCACCTTTTTTTCCAATCCTCCGAAACCGTGAAAAATGCCACCCTGTAGCATGTGCTCCGAGACCATGGACTATAGCCTTTCGCTTTTCCGAGATTTTTTTCAAATCTTCCGAAATCGGGAAAAACGACATGCTATATATAGTATGCCCTCCCAGACCATGGACAAATAGCTGTATTTGGGTAAAGTGATAATATAAGAACACATTCAGGTATCTCACAATGTATAAAGTTCCCAAACCAACTTTGATGAGTCAGTGTTGTGTTGACTTCAAGGGAAAAGGCCTGCTCTACTCAGACAGTTTCATATAGTTTCAGGCGTATGCTGGGTGCAGATTCAAAATGAACATATAGAAAATGAATAAAATCCGCACATCCAGTCGAGTAGTCTTTGTTTAATGATCAAAGTGCTCGGCAGCAGCAGACATACCAGACAGACAAACGCGTTTCGGCACGCAGGACTTCGTCAGTGTCAAAATTGTGTTGCTCATAAAACATCACTTCATCACCAATTTTTGCAGAAGAAATATACGTGTGAGAACTTTCTCAAACAAAAATAAGAGACTCTCATTTTGTTCTGGGTCTAGTGAACAGAAATCATATGTAATAAATAGACTTGGTAACCTAACTGTAGGGAGTACAAACACAGTAGAGAACCTGAGGGTTATCATCTATGAAAAGGCAACACAATGAGCAGAAAATTGTGTTTTCTGCTCATTGTTCATGGTCCGAAACCATGAATTACTATAGTTCATGGTTTCGGACAGAAGGCTATAGCATGCCCTTGACCAGTATAGATGACCTTCACCAGTGTAAATGACCTTGACCAGTATAGATGACCTTCATAAGACTATAGCATGCCCTCCGAGACCATGGCCTTTCGCTTTTCCATGATTTTCACATTTATTTTTAAATACTCGTAGTTTTTTTTACTTAAAAACTACATACTATATAGCATGCCCTCCGAGACCATGGACTATAGCCTTTCGCTTTTCCGTGATTTCACAATTTTTTCAAAACGTCCGAAATCGTGAAATACGACATACATACATACATGAGCATGCCCTCTGAGACCTTGGACTATCCAACAATGATGAAGAATCATGCACTATAGCGCGCCACTTAATGACCTTGACCAATATCAATGACCTTGAGCAGTATAAATGACCTTCATAAGACTAGTACATGACCTTGACCAGTATGCGGTCTGTGACCATGGACTATAGCCTTTCGCTTTTCCGCGATTTTCAAATCCTGCGAAATCGTGAAAAATTACATACTATTGTATGCCCTCCGAGACCATGGATTAATGACCTTGACAAGTACAAATGACCTTGACCAGTATAAATGACCTTCACCAGTATAAATGACCTACACCAGTATAAATTACCTTGAACAGTATAAATGACCTTGACCAGTATGCCCTCCGAGACCATGGACTATAGCCTTTCGCTTTTCCGCGATTTTCACCTTTTTTTCAAATACTCCGAAATCGTAAAAAACGACATACTATAGTATGCCCTCCGAAACCATGGACTATAGCCTTTCGCTTTTCCTTGATTTTCACCTTTTTTTAAATCCTCAACAATGATGAAGAATCGCACACTATAGCGTGCCGCTCAATGACCTCTGAGACCATGGACCAATGAACCATGTAAATACAACACATTGAGCAGGGCACTGCAGGGAGTTGAACCCCGTTCCGGTAAACCAGAAGTACGACACCAGTGCCTTAGTTTGTGTGTTGTCATTTACAGGTCCTTTCGTTGAAATGTAAACTTTACATTTCAACAGTAAAGTCATATATAAAGAAGAAAAACACAGAAGCACAAAAATAACATTTTCGAATTATTTGCTTTGATTTTTTAAACTTTCTCTTGCCGACTGTGACCGACTAGTCACTACCCAGGGCAAGGAAGGACACACGACAGGGCAGCTTCCTTAAGTTTGTAGCTTTATTCCTCCAAGTCAAGGGAATTATACACAATAATATTAATACACAGGAGAGCAGATAGCTCTCCACCATCCGGACAGAGGCTCTCCCCTGAGTGTTTGTGGAGATGACTGATTTATCCTGTTGTGCCTTGATCAACTCCATGCACAACAGGTGCGCAGCCACACCCAGCTCTGAGTCCAGTTCTAGTTTGACTCAGGCCAGGTGTGACTGCTTAAATCAGTCATCCTCCCTCTCACACCGACCTCCCACATTTCATTCGATGATTAACAAAAAACAGTGTTGGACCTGTAAGGGTCCATTTGGTTACATGTGTTACACTCTCAGACTTACAGACATGGTCCATTTGGTTACACTAGACCTGTACGTGCCCGTCGGCCACCATATATACTCTCAGAGTTACAGACCTGTAAGGGTCCATTTGGTTACATGTGTGTTACACTCTCAGAGTTACAGAGCTGTAAGGGTCCATTTGGTTACATGTGTGTTACACTCTCAGAGTTACAGAGCTGTAAGGGTCCATTTGGTTACATGTGTGTTACACTCTCAGAGTTACAGACCTGTAAGGGTCCATTTGGTTACATGTGTGTTACACTCTCAGAGTTACAGACCTGTAAGGGTCCATTTGGTTACATGTGTGTTACACTCTCAGAGTTACAGACCTGTAAGGGTCCATTTGGTTACATGTGTGTTACACTCTCAGAGTTACAGACCTGTAAGGGTCCATTTGGTTACATGTGTTACACTCTCAGAGTTACAGACCTGTAAGGGTCCATTTGGTTACATGTGTGTTACACTCTCAGAGTTACAGACCTGTAAGGGTCCATTTGGTTACATGTGTGTTACACTCTCAGAGTTACAGACCTGTAAGTGTCCATTTGGTTACATGTGTGTTACACTCTCAGAGTTACAGACCTGTAAGTGTCCATTTGGTTACATGTGTGTTACACTCTCAGCGTTATAGACCTGTAATGGATGGTCCATTTGGTTACATGTGTTACACTCTCAGAATGACAGACCAGTTTTGTGGCTGTTTACATTCGAGGGTCGCCGGTCCTCTCGAACGGAACAGTTTAACGTCATGCCCAGGACGAAAAGATATAGAGAACACCAACATGACAAATAACAGCAGGAAGGCATGGGCCACAATCCACCGTCTTGGCAAAGACCACACAACCCATAATTCACAACGGTCACAGCAAACTCTGTTGCATCACAACTGGTGGCCAACAGTCGTAACCAACACCGCCGCCTACCCACAGGAGAATACCATCGCACAGTGGTATCAGACCAACCACAATCAGCCAGCCCTCAAACCAAACCCTTCGACCTAGAAGAACTCGAAACTGCAATGGGAAAGTTGAAACCCGGAAAAGCAGCAGGGATTGATGACATACTGGCAGACATGATACAGCACCTGGGACCTAACGCAAAGACCTGGCTTGTGGGGATGCTGAACACATGCATGGCACAGAAAACCATCCCTTCTGTCTGGAGAAAGGCTAAAGTGGTTACAAGCCACAAACCTGGCAAAGACCCATCATGCCCAAAGAGCTACCGACCCATTTCCCTCCTCTGCATCACCTACAAGCTCTATGAGAGGCTGCTACTCCAACGCCTCATGCCACTCAGACACCAAGCTGACTAAAGACCAAGCTGGTTTCCGTCCCGGCCACTCCTGTGCTGGACAGAGCTCAACCTCACCCAACACATTGAGGATGGGTTTGAGGGAAAACAAATATCTGGAGCAGCATTCAGAGATCTCTCTGCTGCCTACGACACTGTCCAACACCGCACAATGGTCAGGAAAAGCCTCCTCAACAACAGGCGCTTCTATGTCCAGTTAAATGACCAGAGGAATAAATGGAAAGCCCAAAAGAACGGCTTAAATAGACAATACAGAACCTGATCTCCAACCTGCAAACGTCCTCAGTGGTCTAGTGGGCTAGTCATCCGACTTTGAGTCCCAACAGTGTAACTTTGCCAGTTCAAGCCCCGTTCGTAATTTTTTTTTCAACACGGACTACTTGTTTTTGTCAGGTTATGTTTAGGGCTAGTTTGACATGCATTAGGCTACGGACCCCCATTTAGTGGCATTTCCATCTATGGGACCCCCAGCAACCGACAGGTAGCTACTGCAGGGGGTCCCCAGACCCCAGCAACCGACAAGTAGGTAGCTACTGCAGGGGTCCCCAGACCCCAGCAACCGACAGGTAGGTAGCTACTGCAGGGGGTCCCCAGACGCCAGCAACCGACAGGTAGGTAGCTACTGCAGGGGGTCCCCAGACGCCAGCAACCGACAGGTAGGTACTGCAGGGGGTCCCCGGACCCCCCAGTCTGAGACCCACTTATAGCTCTGGTCCATAGCTCTAATCTAATGCGTTGCATTTAGACATTAGAGCTATGGACCAGAGCTAAGACTCACTGTGCTATAGGCATATTGTTATTATAGGTCAGTCGGTCCGTAAACACTGAAGTTGGTGCTTTGCATGAAAGTAAGGATAGCACTCAATTAATTGATTCACAATACACTTTTAATTATATTACATGAAGTGGTTAATAATACGTTTTTATTCACAATGGAATGTTATTGTACTCCTAATATATCATGGAGGTGTAGTCAGCACAGTAGATTCATATTTCAATCGATCTGGGACGTTCAAATTGTGCAAAACTCTGTTCAATGAATTGCCTCTTCTGCTACATTAAACATTACTAAACATTAAACGTTACTTATACCTGTTATTGAGACTCCTATAGAGCATGTTGACATGGATAGCTTGGTTGGTTAGTACTAGTAGCATCTCTGTTAGTTAATGCAGTTTGATTGATTAAATGAATAGCCTATTTTATTAGACAAAAATGTAGTACCGTCAAAACAAAATATTTCACATGCAAGTAAAGGCATGGTGTTGCAAAGCAAAAAAAGCACTGGTAGTAATAAGTACTATCCAAGCTTCTGCCTGGATATAGGGTTCGAAGTCCTACAGCGCTGTGACCTGCTGACTGCCTCACCTTAGTCCTGTTGAAGCCCTACAGAGCTGTGACCTGCTGACTGCCTCACCATAGTCCTGTTGAAGCCCTACAGCGCTGTGACCTGCTGACTGCCTCACCTTAGTCCTGTTGAAGCCCTACAGCGCTGTGACCTGCTGACTGCCTCACCTTAGTCCTGTTGAAGCCCTACAGCGCTGTGACCTGCTGACTGCCTCACCTTAGTCCTGTTGAAGCTCTACAGCGCTGTGACCTGCTGACTGCCTCACCTTAGTCCTGTTGAAGCCCTACAGCGCTGTGACCTGCTGACTGCCTCACCTCTGTCCTGTTGAAGCCCTACAGAGCTGTGACCTGCTGACTGCCTCACCTCTGTCCTGTTGAAGCCCTACAGCGCTGTGACCTGCTGACTGCCTCACCTCTGTCCTGTTGAAGCCCTACAGAGCTGTGACCTGCTGACTGCCTCACCTCTGTCCTGTTGAAGCCCTACAGAGCTGTGACCTGCTGACTGCCTCACCTTAGTCCTGTTGAAGCCCTACAGCGCTGTGACCTGCTGACTGCCTCACCTTAGTCCTGTTGAAGCCCTACAGCGCTGTGACCTGCTGACTGCCTCACCTTAGTCCTGGTTGGAAGCCCTACAGCGCCGTGACCTGCTGACTGCCTCACCTTAGTCCTGGTTGGAAGCCCTACAGAGCTGTGACCTGCTGACTGCCTCACCTTAGTCCTGTTGAAGCCCTACAGAGCTGTGACCTGCTGACTGCCTCACCTTAGTCCTGTTGAAGCCCTACAGAGCTGTGACCTGCTGACTGCCTCACCTTAGTCCTGTTGAAGCCCTACAGAGCTGTGACCTGCTGACTGCCTCACCTTAGTCCTGTTGAAGCCCTACAGAGCTGTGACCTGCTGACTGCCTCACCTTAGTCCTGTTGAAGCCCTACAGAGCTGTGACCTGCTGACTGCCTCACCTTAGTCCTGTTGAAGCCCTACAGCGCTGTGACCTGCTGACTGCCTCACCTTAGTCCTGGTTGGAAGCCCTACAGCGCTGTGACCTGCTGACTGCCTCACCATAGTCCTGGTTGAAGCCCTACAGCGCTGTGACCTGCTGACTGCCTCACCTTAGTCCTGGTTGGAAGCCCTACAGAGCTGTGACCTGCTGACTGCCTCACCTTAGTCCTGTTGAAGCCCTACAGCGCTGTGACCTGCTGACTGCCTCACCTTAGTCCTGTTGAAGCCCTACAGCGCTGTGACCTGCTGACTGCCTCACCTTAGTCCTGTTGAAGCTCTACAGCGCTGTGACCTTCTGACTGCCTCACCTTAGTCCTGTTGAAGCCCTACAGCGCTGTGACCTGCTGACTGCCTCACCTTAGTCCTGGTTGGAAGCCCTACAGCGCTGTGACCTGCTGACTGCCTCACCTTAGTCCTGTTGAAGCCCTACAGCGCTGTGACCTGCTGACTGCCTCACCTTAGTCCTGTTGAAGCCCTACAGCGCTGTGACCTGCTGACTGCCTCACCTTAGTCCTGTTGAAGCCCTACAGCGCTGTGACCTGCTGACTGCCTCACCTTAGTCCTGTTGAAGCTCTACAGCGCTGTGACCTGCTGACTGCCTCACCTTAGTCCTGTTGAAGCCCTACAGCGCTGTGACCTGCTGACTGCCTCACCTTAGTCCTGGTTGGAAGCCCTACAGCGCTGTGACCTGCTGACTGCCTCACCTTAGTCCTGTTGAAGCCCTACAGCGCTGTGACCTGCTGACTGCCTCACCTTAGTCCTGTTGAAGCCCTACAGAGCTGTGACCTGCTGACTGCCTCACCTTAGTCCTGGTTGGAAGCCCTACAGAGCTGTGACCTGCTGACTGCCTCACCATAGTCCTGTTGAAGCTCTACAGCGCTGTGACCTGTGTCCACTGTGAGACCCCACAGTGTCCACTGTGAGGTCAGTGTCCACTGTGGGGTCTCTGTGGGGTCTCACAGACAGTGTCCACTGTGGGGCCTCACAGTGTCCACTGTGGGGCCTCAAAGTGTCCACTGTGGGGTCTCACAGTGGACACTGTGGGGCCTCAAAGTGTCCACTGTGGGGTCTCACAGACAGTGTCCACTGTGGGGCCTCACAGTGTCCACTGTGGGGCCTCAAAGTGTCCACTGTGGGGTCTCACAGTGGACACTGTGGGGTCTCAGTGTCCACTGTGGGGTCTCAGTGTCCACTGTGGGGTCTCAGTGTCCACTGTGGGGTCTCTGTGGGGTCTGTGTCCACTGTGGGGTCTCAGTGTCCACTGTGGGGTCTCAGTGTCCACTGTGGGGTCTCACAGACTGTCCACTGTGGAGTCTCAGTGTCCACTGTGGGGTCTCACAGTCAGTGTCCACTGTGGGGTCTCACAGTGGACACTGACTGTGAGACCCCACAGTGTCCACTGTGAGACCCCACAGTGTCCACTGTGGACACTGTGGGGTCTCACAGTGTCCACTGTGGGGTCTCAGTGTCCACTGTGGACACTGAGACCCCACAGTGTCCACTGTGAGGTCAGTGTCCACTGTGGGGTCTCTGTGGGGTCTCACAGACAGTGTCCACTGTGGGGCCTCACAGTGTCCACTGTGGGGCCTCAAAGTGTCCACTGTGGGGCCTCACAGTGTCCACTGTGGGGTCTCACAGTGGACACTGTGGGGCCTCACAGTGGACACTGTGGGGCCTCACAGTGGACACTGTGAGGCCCCAGTGTCTACTGTGGGGTCTCACAGTGTCCACTGTGGGGTCTCACAGACAGTGTCCACTGTGGGGTCTCACAGACAGTGTCCACTGTGGGGCCTCACAGTGTCCACTGGGGGGTCTCACAGTGTCCACTGCACATGTGCGGATCCACTATACAGACTGTGGAACACGTGCTGACCTGCTGCCCCAAATACCGGCCATCGATTGGTGATCGTGGCTTAATTGACCGTCCTAGACGATGACACACTGGATCGGCTTGCTGCAACAGAGCTGAAGGTCTGACATACAGAAGGTATAGGTATAGGACATACTGAAGGTCTGACATACAGAAGGTATAGGACATACTGAAGGTATAGGACATACTGAAGGTATAGGTATAGGACATACTGAAGGTCTGACATACAGAAGGTCTGACATACAGAAGGTCTAGGTATAGGACATACTGAAGGTCTGACATACAGAAGGTATAGGACATACTGAAGGTCTGACATACAGAAGGTATAGGACATACTGAAGGTCTGACATACAGAAGGTATAGGACATACTGAAGGTCTGACATACAGAAGGTATAGGACATACTGAAGGTCTGACATACAGAAGGTATAGGACATACTGAAGGTCTGACATACAGAAGGTATAGGACATACTGAAGGTCTGACATACAGAAGGTATAGGACATACTGAAGGTCTGACATACAGAAGGTATAGGACATACTGAAGGTCTGACATACAGAAGGTATAGGACATACTGAAGGTCTGACATACAGAAGGTATAGGACATACTGAAGGTCTGACATACAGAAGGTATAGGACATACTGAAGGTCTGACATACAGAAGGTATAGGACATACTGAAGGTCTGACATACAGAAGGTATAGGACATACTGAAGGTCTGACATACAGAAGGTATAGGACATACTGAAGGTCTGACATACAGAAGGTATAGGACATACTGAAGGTCTGACATACAGAAGGTATAGGACATACTGAAGGTCTGACATACAGAAGGTATAGGTATAGGACATACTGAAGGTCTGACATACAGAAGGTATAGGACATACTGAAGGTCTGACATACAGAAGGTATAGGACATACTGAAGGTCTGACATACAGAAGGTATAGGACATACTGAAGGTCTGACATACAGAAGGTATAGGACATACTGAAGGTCTGACATACAGAAGGTATAGGTATAGGACATACTGAAGGTCTGACATACAGAAGGTATAGGACATACTGAAGGTCTGACATACAGAAGGTATAGGTATAGGACATACTGAAGGTCTGACATACAGAAGGTATAGGACATACTGAAGGTCTGACATACAGAAGGTATAGGACATACTGAAGGTCTGACATACAGAAGGTATAGGACATACTGAAGGTCTGACATACAGAAGGTATAGGACATACTGAAGGTCTGACATACAGAAGGTATAGGACATACTGAAGGTCTGACATACAGAAGGTATAGGACATACTGAAGGTCTGACATACAGAAGGTATAGGACATACTGAAGGTCTGACATACAGAAGGTATAGGACATACTGAAGGTCTGACATACAGAAGGTATAGGACATACTGAAGGTCTGACATACAGAAGGTATAGGACATACTGAAGGTCTGACATACAGAAGGTATAGGACATACTGAAGGTCTGACATACAGAAGGTATAGGACATACTGAAGGTCTGACATACAGAAGGTATAGGACATACTGAAGGTCTGACATACAGAAGGTATAGGACATACTGAAGGTCTGACATACAGAAGGTATAGGACATACTGAAGGTCTGACATACAGAAGGTATAGGACATACTGAAGGTCTGACATACAGAAGGTATAGGACATACTGAAGGTCTGACATACAGAAGGTATAGGACATACTGAAGGTCTGACATACAGAAGGTATAGGACATACTGAAGGTCTGACATACAGAAGGTATAGGTATAGGACATACTGAAGGTCTGACATACAGAAGGTATAGGACATACTGAAGGTCTGACATACAGAAGGTATAGGACATACTGAAGGTCTGACATACAGAAGGTATAGGACATACTGAAGGTCTGACATACAGAAGGTATAGGACATACTGAAGGTCTGACATACAGAAGGTATAGGTATAGGACATACTGAAGGTCTGACATACAGAAGGTATAGGACATACTGAAGGTCTGACATACAGAAGGTATAGGTATAGGACATACTGAAGGTCTGACATACAGAAGGTATAGGACATACTGAAGGTCTGACATACAGAAGGTCTAGGTATAGGACATACTGAAGGTCTGACATACAGAAGGTATAGGACATACTGAAGGTCTGACATACAGAAGGTATAGGACATACTGAAGGTCTGACATACAGAAGGTATAGGACATACTGAAGGTCTGACATACAGAAGGTATAGGTATAGGACATACTGAAGGTCTGACATACAGAAGGTATAGGACATACTGAAGGTCTGACATACAGAAGGTCTAGGTATAGGACATACTGAAGGTCTGACATACAGAAGGTATAGGACATACTGAAGGTCTGACATACAGAAGGTATAGGACATACTGAAGGTCTGACATACAGCACATACACATATAAATACACCACCCTAAAATGATAAGAATGTTAAATAAATAGTTGAAATTGAGGCATAAATGGAAAATAGGAATCAGGGTTTTTAGTTTGATGAATACACTTTGAACATCATCTTGTTATTTTTTTATGCTGCTCTTAATCTTCTAATCCTTTCATGTAGGACTGTGTTCCCGGACAGATCGTCCAGTCCCACACGTTCCTCCACATCAGAATAGAGAAGATTGTCCACCCATCTCCTCAGCAGGTCCTCCTGGGGGGACAGAAGAGAAGAGGGTCCACCCATCTCCTCAGCTGGTCCTCCTGGGGTGACAGAAGAGAAGAGGGTCCACCCATCTCCTCAGCTGGTCCTCCTGGGGGGACAGAAGAGAAGAGGGTCCACCCATCTCCTCAGCTGGTCCTCCTGGGGGGACAGAAGAGAAGAGGGTCCACCCATCTCCTCAGCTGGTCCTCCTGGGGTGACAGATTGTCCACCCATCTCCTCAGCTGGTCCTCCTGGGGGGACAGAAGAGAAGAGGGTCCACCCATCTCCTCAGCTGGTCCTCCTGGGGTGACAGATTGTCCACCCATCTGGTCAGCATCAGCCTTTTCACACCATCATGTTAGGCACCATGGGATGTGTAGGGCAGTAACTAATTGAAGTGGCCTACATGTTATTGAGTACTGGAATACTTAAGGCCTACTGTAATGAAAAACTTGGAAATACAATTTATATTATTTTTAGGCTATTGATTTTCGGTGATTAATACAAAACACAATACATTTAATTACAAACATCCCTTTATTTCATCCTGACATAAAATTGTAAAAAAAAAACACTTGACAACAACGAATAAGGTAAACTTATTTTACGCCAATTTACATTTATATTTCACTTTAAAACACTCACTTTATTAAAGCTGCTATAAGCAATAATATGTCCACATTTTAATGGCCTTTTTATTTGTATTGGTATCCAGACAGCCAGCAATAGGTAAAAAAAATGTAGTCTCTGTGACACATCTAGGGGGCGCAATCTGCAGTCATTTCGACGGGTTTGTTCTTTCCGACCAATGACAAAAGCTTCTAGGAACATCTTTGAATGCAGATTGTGGCCCCTAGAAGTGTCACAGAGACTACATTATTTTTGGGAGCGTTTTACTCATTACTGGCTGTCTGAATACCCCCCCCCCCCCCTGCTGGCTGTCTGCCAGTGTCTGGATAGTGGATACCAAAACAATAAATAAAAAACAAAGTCATTAAAATGTTGACATATTATTGCTTACAGCAGCTCTAACATCTACTCTGGCTCTTTGTTGTGTGTTATTGCATTCCATTCACGTGTACAGAGGGTGGGGCGGCGACTTATAAAATACACGTGTACAGAGGGTGGGGCGGCGACTTATAAAATACACGTGTACAGAGGGTGGGGCGGCGACTTATAAAATACACGTGTACAGAGGATGGGGCGGCGACTTATAAAATGTGTATCAAATCTGTAAATACAGAATCAAACGACTTCACTCGTGTGAAGTGAGCCAGTGGGACTAAAGAGTTCTCAAATCTCAAAAGCCCGAACCCGACCGGGGCCTGATCCGACCCCACATTCTTTTTATAATAATCTGTTCCGTTTGAAGCTGGTGCCGACAGCAGTGACGTCTCCCAAGTTCTGCCCAAACACCACCCGACCCTTTTTGTGTTTTATAGCATGATTAGTTTATAATTTAGCTATTAAAAAATAGCAGATCTACAAGTTCATAGCACGGCACCGAGTGGCGCGCTATGAACTTGTAGGTCTGCTATTTTTTTTAAAACGTGAACACGTGGCGCAAATCATTGAATGTAAATTATTTCAGAGCGAACGTTTTTTTAACTCAAATCTTTGCTTCTTGGGGGGGGGGGTCCCTGGAATTACATATTTTCAGAGGGGGGTCGGCGGCCAAATACAGATAATTCTAGGGATCCTTGACATGAAAAAGGTTGAGCACCACTGACAGAAACATGAGGTTTTAGAAGACATTTTGTAGAATGGAGTTCAGGTAGAAATGGGTTAACCGACCCGGCGTTTTAGGACCGGGCCTAAAGTGGATGGATTCCCACAGAGGACAGTCAGTCCAGCCCGACGTCACTGCTTAAAACACAGAGGACAGTCAGTCCAGCCCGACGTCACTGCTTAAAACACAGAGGACAGTCAGTCCAGCCCGACGTCACTCTGCTTAAAACACAAACGTTAAAAGTCCATAGACTTGACCGCCACATAACGTCACGTCTGAAAGCCCCTCGTTGGGAGGGGGGAGGGGCCGGCTGTCTTAGGGCAAAAACATAAAAAAAGAAAAGCCAAATGTTTTCTGAAGTGAAATGTAATTCCGTTACGCCCAGTGTCAGGTTAGAGGACGCAGCGCTACATCACTACAAATACATGTAAACATGAACATAAATATAAATTATACATTTATAAAAAAACAGCAACCAATGGAAGCATTTCCTTATAGTCCCCCCCAACCAGCAACCATGTCCTCATAGTCCCCCCAAACCAGCAACCATGTCCTCATAGTCCCCCCCAAACCAGCAACCATGTCCTCATAGTCCCCCCCAAACCAGCAACCATGTCCTCATAGTTCCCCCAAACCAGCAACCATGTCCTCATAGTCCCCCCCAAACCAGCAACCATGTCCTCAGTCCCCCCCAAACCAGCAACCATGTCCTCATAGTCCCCCCCAAACCAGCAACCATGTCCTCATAGTCCCCCCCAAACCAGCAACCATGTCCTCATAGTCCCCCCCAAACCAGCAACCATGTCCTCATAGTCCCCCCAAACCAGCAACCATGTCCTCATAGTCCCCCCAAACCAGCAACCATGTCCTCATAGTCCCCCCAAACCAGCAACCATGTCCTCATAGTCCCCCCAAACCAGCAACCATGTCCTCATAGTCCCCCCCAAACCAGCAACCATGTCCTCATAGTCCCCCCCAAACCAGCAACCATGTCCTCATAGTCCCCCCCAAACCAGCAACCATGTCCTCATAGTCCCCCCAAACCAGCAACCATGTCCTCATAGTCCCCCCCAAACCAGCAACCATGTCCTCATAGTCCCCCCCAAACCAGCAACCATGTCCTCATAGTCCCCCCCAAACCAGCAACCATGTCCTCATAGTCCCCCCCAAACCAGCAACCATGTCCTCATAGTCCCCCCCAAACCAGCAACCATGTCCTCATAGTCCCCCCCAAACCAGCAACCATGTCCTCATAGTCCCCCCAAACCAGCAACCATGTCCTCATAGTCCCCCCAAACCAGCAACCATGTCCTCATAGTCCCCCCAAACCAGCAACCATGTCCTCATAGTCCCCCCAAACCAGCAACCATGTCCTCATAGTCCCCCCAAACCAGCAACCATGTCCTCATAGTCCCCCCAAACCAGCAACCATGTCCTCATAGTCCCCCCCAAACCAGCAACCATGTCCTCATAGTCCCCCCAAACCAGCAACCATGTCCTCATAGTCCCCCCAAACCAGCAACCATGTCCTCATAGTCCCCCCCAAACCAGCAACCATGTCCTGATAGTCCCCCCAAACCAGCAACCATGTCCTCATAGTCCCCCCAAACCAGCAACCATGTCCTCATAGTCCCCCCAAACCAGCAACCATGTCCTCATAGTCCCCCCAAACCAGCAACCATGTCCTCATAGTCCCCCCAAACCAGCAACCATGTCCTCATAGTCCCCCCAAACCAGCAACCATGTCCTCATAGTCCCCCCAAACCAGCAACCATGTCCTCATAGTCCCCCCCAAACCAGCAACCATGTCCTCATAGTCCCCCCCAAACCAGCAACCATGTCCTCATAGTCCCCCCAAACCAGCAACCATGTCCTCATAGTCCCCCCCAAACCAGCAACCATGTCCTCATAGTCCCCCCCAAACCAGCAACCATGTCCTCATAGTCCCCCCCAAACCAGCAACCATGTCCTCATAGTCCCCCCCAACCAGCAACCATGTCCTCATAGTCCCCCCAAACCAGCAACCATGTCCTCATAGTCCCCCCCAACCAGCAACCATGTCCTCATAGTCCCCCCCAAACCAGCAACCATGTCCTCATAGTCCCCCCAAACCAGCAACCATGTCCTCATAGTCCCCCCCAAACCAGCAACCATGTCCTCATAGTCCCCCCCAAACCAGCAACCATGTCCTCATAGTCCCCCCCAAACCAGCAACCATGTCCTCATAGTCCCCCCAAACCAGCAACCATGTCCTCATAGTCCCCCCAAACCAGCAACCATGTCCTCATAGTCCCCCCAAACCAGCAACCATGTCCTCATAGTCCCCCCAAACCAGCAACCATGTCCTCATAGTCCCCCCAAACCAGCAACCATGTCCTCATAGTCCCCCCCAAACCAGCAACCATGTCCTCATAGTCCCCCCCAAACCAGCAACCATGTCCTCATAGTCCCCCCAAACCAGCAACCATGTCCTCATAGTCCCCCCAAACCAGCAACCATGTCCTCATAGTCCCCCCAAACCAGCAACCATGTCCTCATAGTCCCCCCAAACCAGCAACCATGTCCTCATAGTCCCCCCCAAACCAGCAACCATGTCCTCATAGTCCCCCCCAAACCAGCAACCATGTCCTCATAGTCCCCCCCAAACCAGCAACCATGTCCTCATAGCCCCCCCCAAACCAGCAACCATGTCCTCATAGTCCCCCCAAACCAGCAACCCATCATACAGTCTGGAGCAACGGAAGCTCTGATCATGAGTCAAATATAAAGCAGAAGTTGAGCCTCCTCCCCACTTCCGTTTCACAGTCGCACAAATGTATCCTAATATAAACAGAAATTATTTAAACATACACAGTATAGCTTGCTGCTTAGTAGAAATGGCAGATTGCCCAGCCCCCCCCCCCCCCCCCCACACACACACACACACAGCGCGTGAGGACCCTCACTATAGCGCTGTGTGTGTGTGTGTGTGTGTGTGTGTGTGTGTGTGTGTGTGTGTGTCTTACACACTGAACACAATAATGTAGAATTATGATGATTTTGTCAGCAGTTGAAGAGATTGCAGATTGAAGCGTTATCGATTGCGGTTATGAAAATTAGGGGGGGGCGGGTTTCTGTGAAGAATGAAATAAATAATAACCGAAAACAGGCTAAGTAGGTAGATTTGCTATTTTCTTTTAGAAAAATCTTGAAAATGTGGTGCAAATCTTTGAATATATATTCTTTCAGAGCAAACGTTTTTAACTCAAATCTTTGCTTCTGGGGGGGGAGCGGGTCCCTGGAACAACATATTGTCAGATGGGGGTCCCTGGAACAACATATTGTCAGATGGGGGTCCCTGGAACAACATATTGTCAGATGGGGGTCCCTGGAACAACATATTGTCAGATGGGGGTCCCTGGAACAACATATTGTCAGATGGGGGTCGGCGGCCAAATACAGATAATTCTGGGGGTCCTTGACATGCAATAGTTTGAGAACCACTGATATAGAAACATGAGGGTTTTACAGAAAACTGTCAGGATTCAGAAGCCGTTTTAGAAAACGTTCCCCAGGTCTTAAAGGGTTAATCCACACAGCTCCCGGGCGACCCGGACGGTGACCTTTTGACCCCCCTCCCATGGCGCCGTTCGGTGCGATCCGATTGGTGGCTTCAGCCGTCGGTGGCGAGGATCAGCGCGGCTCCGAACACGCCCACGTTGTGACCAATCAGCTTCATCTGGTTCCAGAACTCCACCCTCCGCTCGCCGTGCCAGTAGCCCAGGTTACCGTCTATCAGGAGCACCACTAGGGGCAGCAGAGTGGCCAGGACCTGTACACACACACACACACACACACACACACACACACACACACACACACACACACACACACACACACACACACACACACACACACACACACACACACACACACACACACACACACACACACACACACACACACACACACACACACACACACACACACACACACACACACACACACACACACACACACACAGGTTACCGTCTATCAGGAGCACCACTAGGGGCAGCGCAGTGGCCAGGACCTGTGTATATATATATATATATATATATATATATTACAGTCGCGCTAATTTATCCTAATATAAATAGAAAACATCTAAAGCATATATAGCTTGTGTCGTAAGTGGCGAACCAGTGACGCCCCAATGTGGCCCCTAAGATCTCCACCCCCGAGCGTCTCAGCAACGAGGACATATGTTATGCTTGTGTGACACAATGCACATGACGTTCACCTATTGTGTTACTGGAATACTGTTTTAAATGATGTGTTCTGACCCCACATGTATTATACTCATGAAACAGTGTTTTTTGCAAGGCAGCCGATGGGTTAAATCTGCTATGTTAAGTCTTCTTCAACTGTATGCATTCATTACATTATTGCAGTCGCTGTATATTGTGTTTCTCCTATAGCAGCAGTAATGAACTGAAGTAACCCAGAAATGAACTGAAGGAACCCTCTACGTGTTCACGCTGTTGACCTTGGCTAGAAATGAACTGAAGGAACCCTCTACGTGTTCACGCTGTTGACCTTGGCTAGAAATGAACTGAAGGAACCCTTTACGTGTTCACGCTGTTGACCTTGGCTAGAAATGAACTGAAGGAACCCTCTACGTGTTCACGCTGTTGACCTTGGCCAGAAATGAACTGAAGGAACCCTTTACGCGTTCACGCTGTTGACCTTGGCCAGAAATGAACTGAAGGAACCCTCTACGTGTTCACGCTGTTGACCTTGGCTAGAAATGAACTGAAGGAACCCTTTACGTGTTCACGCTGTTGACCTTGGCTAGAAATGAACTGAAGGAACCCTCTACGTGTTCACGCTGTTGACCTTGGCCAGAAATGAACTGAAGGAACCCTTTACGTGTTCACGCTGTTGACCTTGGCTAGAAATGAACTGAAGGAACCCTCTACGTGTTCACGCTGTTGACCTTGGCTAGAAATGAACTGAAGGAACCCTCTACGTGTTCACGCTGTTGACCTTGGCCAGAAATGAACTGAAGGAACCCTTTACGCGTTCACGCTGTTGACCTTGGCTAGAAATGAACTGAAGGAACCCTCTACGTGTTCACGCTGTTGACCTTGGCTAGAAATGAACTGAAGGAACCCTTTACGTGTTCACGCTGTTGACCTTGGCCAGAAATGAACTGAAGGAACCCTTTACGTGTTCACGCTGTTGACCTTGGCTAGAAATGAACTGAAGGAACCCTTTACGCGTTCACGCTGTTGACCTTGGCTAGAAATGAACTGAAGGAACCCTTTACGTGTTCACGCTGTTGACCTTGGCTAGAAATGAACTGAAGGAACCCTTTACGTGTTCACGCTGTTGACCTTGGCCAGAAATGAACTGAAGGAACCCTTTACGTGTTCACGCTGTTGACCTTGGCTAGAAATGAACTGAAGGAACCCTCTACGTGTTCACGCTGTTGACCTTGGCCAGAAATGAACTGAAGGAACCCTTTACGTGTTCACGCTGTTGACCTTGGCCAGAAATGAACTGAAGGAACCCTTTACGTGTTCACGCTGTTGACCTTGGCCAGAAATGAACTGAAGGAACCCTCTACGTGTTCACGCTGTTGACCTTGGCTAGAAATGAACTGAAGGAACCCTTTACGTGTTCACGCTGTTGACCTTAGCCAGAAATGAACTGAAGGAACCCTCTACGTGTTCACGCTGTTGACCTTGGCTAGAAATGAACTGAAGGAACCCTCTACGTGTTCACGCTGTTGACCTTGGCTAGAAATGAACTGAAGGAACCCTCTACGTGTTCACGCTGTTGACCTTGGCTAGAAATGAACTGAAGGAACCCTTTACGTGTTCACGCTGGACAGATGCGTGTCCACGGACGTGTTTGCTCGTGCCCCTGGCTATGAGCACGCCTGGACAGGGTCATAGCTCTAAAAATGACGCTATGTGAACCGAGGTGTTAAAAGTATGAACGTGCCTTTGTTCAGTCAGAAGATGATTCCTTGCACCTCTAAGCTTTATCTCCCACTCAGCCAGATAACCAGAATAGGGAGTTGTGCTTGTTCATTTTGCAGGCTGACTGAGTCTGTCTCCTATCTTTTTACTATTTTGTAAATTAATTTGATTTTACTTGAATAAACCTATTTTTTATACTTCAGTGTAATCTACGATGGCCTCCCGTGTTATTGAGTAGCCAATAATACAGTATGTCCGTTGTCTGTGTTTTTCCTGTCACTCCGTGGGGTAAGTTTAGTTTGATTTAACAACTTCATTCTTAGTGACAGCCTGCCGGTGTTTATCTTTCCCCGAGCGGGGAAGAAGACGGCGCGCCCCGATCCGATCCGCAAGTACAGGAATGGTTGGCTAGTCTCCCGTGCTGGCTTTGATGGTGTGTGACTGGTGTTATAGTATAATATTATAAGTTATTAATGGCATATTTAATAAAACATAATATTGTGCGCACGTCACACAACAGCTCTGTAGGGGAGCTATACAGTACTAAGATGTACATGTATGGACGGAAGCCACATGTAATGGGTTTATCTTTTGAAGAGGTGTTTTGAACACCTTAGCTACTAGTGATTTGTAGCACAGCTATTTTGAGACGAAGAGAAGACAGTGAAAGTCCTGACATACTGGGCTACTATACTGCTTAGCAAACCGGAGTAGACCAGTGTTCAGGCGGAGAGGGTGATGAGAGCCAGCTCTCTTTAACAGCTTGTTGCCCTAAAGATATTTTAAAATATATTTTTGTGAACGGAAATGGCAACTTCCGTTACTCAGCTCATGGGGCTGTAGGTCCAGACTCTATATAGCATTCCTTACTCAGCTCATGGGGCTGTAGGACCAGCTCATGGGGCTGTAGGTCCAGACTCTATAGAGCATTACTTACTCAGCTCATGGGGCTGTAGGTCCAGACTCTATAGAGCATTCCTTACTCAGTTCATGGGGCTGTATGTCCAGACTCTATAGAGCATTCCTTACTCAGCTCATGGGGCTGTAGGTCCAGACTCTATAGAGCATTCCTTACTCAGTTCATGGGGCTGTATGTCCAGACTCTATAGAGCATTCCTTACTCAGCTCATGGGGCTGTAGGTCCAGACTCTATATAGCATTCCTTACTCAGCTCATGGGGCTGTAGGTCCAGACTCTATATAGCATTCCTTACTCAGCTCATGGGGCTGTAGGACCAGCTCATGGGGCTGTAGGACCAGCTCATGGGGCTGTAGGACCAGCTCATGGGGCTGTAGGTCCAGCTCATGGGGCTGTAGGTAAAGCTCATGGGGCTGTAGGTCCAGACTCTATATAGCATTCAGAGATTGTGGAATAGGTAATAGTCTGGCTACGCGAGACTAGTACCAACCTGACAGGAAACAGGAAGCAGAGCGTACCTGAGCCGCCAGGCGGACGTAGCACCCAGACAGAAAGCAGAGCGCCAGCAGGGAGAACAGCGCCCCCAGCAGGAAGACGCTCATCTCCCCTCCAGGGATGTGGTTGACGTAGGCCAGCCGGTCCTCCTGGCTGTGCTGCAACGAGTACACCTGGTGGACGGGAGGAGGTACTGCAGCTTTAGAGAGACCTTTTTATTGATATCAAACCGTTGATATCTCGAGAGTCGGATTTTGACTACAGTTCAGTTCGATGCTAATAAAAGGAAAACAGCCGAGCATGTCTGGGAGCAAATAATCACTGAGTTGACAGTTTACGACATTAACTTATATATATATATATATATATATATATATATATAGAGTATGACATTCCAGCTGACAAAGTAGTTTTTGTCAGCTGGAAGCTATTCTGTTTTATAAGCTGATAGGCAGCAGTGCAGTGAGCCGTGCTGACTCTGCAGTGAGCCGTGCTGACTCTGCAGTGAGCCGTGCTGACTCTGCAGTGAGCCCTGCTGACTCTGCAGTGAGCCGTGCTGACTCTGCAGTGAGCCGTGCTGACTCTGCAGTGAGCCGTGCTGACTCTGCAGGGAGCCGTGCTGACTCTGCAGTGAGCCATGCTGACTCTGCAGTGAGCCATGCTGACTCTGCAGTGAGCCGTGCTGACTCTGCAGTGAGCCGTGCTGACTCTGTAGTGAGCCGTGCTGACTCTGCAGGGAGCCGTGCTGACTCTGTGGTGAGCCGTGCTGACTCTGCTGAGCACTTCATAATATGACCAATTTTGTCCGTAGCCTATTATTATTATTACGGGAACCCCTTTTGGTGTTTTAAGCATTACGTTATACTTTAGCTTGTGAAAAATAGCAGATCTACAAGCTCATAGCGCGCCACCGAGTGGCGCGCTACGAGCTTGTAGGTCTGCTATTTTTGGTCTGCTAAAATTGAACATATATTCTTTCAGAAGACTTTTATTTTTATTTTGAGGTCAGGCCTAAATGGATTAATGTTGGCTAGTGGCCAGTGGGTTGTGTTTCTGAAGGCTTCTAAATCCTAATAGTTTTCTGAAAAACCCAATGTTTCTAAGTCAGTTGTGCTCAACCTTTTTCATGTCGAGGACCCCCAGAATTATCTCTATTGGGCCACAGACCCCCCATCTCAAAATATGTTGTTCCAGGGACCCCCCCCCCCCCCCCCAGAAGCAAATATTTGAGTTAAAAATGTTCGCTCTGAAATATATATTCAAAGATTTGCGCCACATTTTCACAACTTTTCAAAAATAGCAGACCTACTAGCTCTGAGCTTGAGCTTGTAGATCTGCTATTTTTTAAATAGCGAAAGTATAACATAATGCTTAGTTGAAACACCAAAACACACGCACGCACGCACGCACGCACGCAAGCACGCACACACACACACACACACACAGAGTCGTTACCATGCAGATGAGGTAGACCCCCAGCAGCAGCTGCCCAGTGTTCTGCAGAGACCTGGTCCTGGGTTTCTGTCTGTAGGCCTCGCCCGCTCCGCTAGCCAGGATGAGGAACCCTCCCACGATGGCCACTGCTCGGGAGTACATGCGCACCTGATGATGTCACACACACACACACACACACACACACACACACACACACACACACACACACACACACACACACACACACACACACACACACACACACACACACACACACACACACACACACACACACACACACACACACACACACACACACACACAGCCACAAGGACCAATCAGAAAGAGACAGACAGTATAATGGATTGCATTTTTATAGCACTTTTCTATGCACTGTGCTTACTCAAAGCGCTTTACAATGGTTCATTCATTCATACATTGGGAGGTGAAGGTTCATTCATTCATACATTGGGAGGTGAAGGTTCATTCATTCATACATTGGGAGGTGAAGGTTCATTCATTCATACATTGGGAGGTGAAGGTTCATTCATTCAACATTGGGAGGTGAAGGTTCATTCATTCAACATTGGGAGGTGAAGGTCCATTCATTCATACATTGGGAGGTGAAGGTTCATTCATTCATACATTGGGAGGTGAAGGTTCATTCATTCATACATTGGGAGGTGAAGGTTCATTCATTCAACATTGGGAGGTGAAGGTTCATTCATTCATACATTGGGAGGTGAAGGTTCATTGATTCATACATTGGGAGGTGAAGGTTCATTCATTGATACATTGGGAGGTGAAGGTTCATTCATTGATACATTGGGAGGTGACGATTCATTCATTCATACATTGGGAGGTGAAGGTCCATTCATTGATACATTGGGAGGTGAAGGTCCATTCATTCATACATTGGGAGGTGAAGGTCCATTCATTCATACATTGGGAGGTGAAGGTCCATTCATTCATACATTGGGAGGTGAAGGTTCATTCATTCATACATTGGGAGGTGAAGGTTCATTCATTCATACATTGGGAGGTGAAGGTACATTCATTCATACATTGGGAGGTGAAGGTTCATTCATTCATACATTGGGAGGTGAAGGTTCATTCATTCATACATTGGGAGGTGAAGGTACATTCATTCATACATTGGGAGGTGAAGGTTCATTCATTCATACATTGGGAGGTGAAGGTTCATTCATTCATTCATTGGGAGGTGAAGGTTCATTCATTCATACATTGGGAGGTGAAGGTTCATTCATTCATACATTGGGAGGTGAAGGTTCATTCATTCATTCATTGGGAGGTGAAGGTTCATTCATTCATACATTGGGAGGTGAAGGTTCATTCATTCATACATTGGGAGGTGAAGGTCCATTCATTGATACATTGGGAGGTGAAGGTCCATTCATTCATACATTGGGAGGTGAAGGTACATTCATTCATATATTGGGAGGTGAAGGTTCATTCATTCATACATTGGGAGGTGAAGGTTCATTCATTCATACATTGGGAGGTGAAGGTACATTCATTCATACATTGGGAGGTGAAGGTTCATTCATTCATACATTGGGAGGTGAAGGTTCATTCATTCATTCATTGGGAGGTGAAGGTTCATTCATTCATACATTGGGAGGTGAAGGTTCATTCATTGATACATTGGGAGGTGAAGGTCCATTCATTGATACATTGGGAGGTGAAGGTTCATTCATTGATACATTGGGAGGTGAAGGTCCATTCATTGATACATTGGGAGGTGAAGGTTCATTCATTCATACATTGGGAGGTGAAGGTCCATTCATTCATATATTGGGAGGTGAAGGTTCATTCATTCATACATTGGGAGGTGAAGGTTCATTCATTCATACATTGGGAGGTGAAGGTACATTCATTCATACATTGGGAGGTGAAGGTTCATTCATTCATACATTGGGAGGTGAAGGTTCATTCATTCATTCATTGGGAGGTGAAGGTTCATTCATTCATACATTGGGAGGTGAAGGTTCATTCATTCATACATTGGGAGGTGAAGGTTCATTCATTCATTCATTGGGAGGTGAAGGTTCATTCATTCATACATTGGGAGGTGAAGGTTCATTCATTCATACATTGGGAGGTGAAGGTTCATTCATTCATACATTGGGAGGTGAAGCGGTGAACAGTCGACGCCAGCGTCCTCACTTCACACATTCACACACCAATGGTGGCGAGCTCACACCGACCAACTCATTGGAGGCAATGTAGGGTTCAGTGTCTTGCCCAAGGACACTTCGACATGTGGACAGGAGGAGGAGCCGGGATTCGAACCACCGACCCACGGATCATTGGACGACCTGCTCTACCTTCTCAGCCACAGTCACTGAAAGTAGTCTCACGTAGGGTTTTTCCATAGAACTACACATCCCACAATGCACTGGGCCATCTAGCCTTTATACATGTCTATGGGCTGGTAGAGTACATATAACTACACATCCCACAATGCACTGGGGCCATCTAGCCTTTATACATGTCTATGGGCTGGTAGAGTACATATAACTACACATCCCACAATGCACTGGGCCATCTAGCCTTTATATATATGTCTTTGTGTCCGCTCACCTTAAGGTCACCCCATAACTCACCTTAAGCCACTCCCCATAACTCACCATAAGCCACTCCCCATAGGTGACCTGTCCAGAGACGTAGGAGGCGTAGGTACTGACTCACCTTAAGCCACTCCCCATAGGTGACCTGTCCAGAGACGTAGGAGGCGTAGGTACTGACTCACCTTAAGCCACTCCCCATAGGTGACCTGTCCAGAGACGTAGGAGGCGTAGGTACGGACTCACCTTAAGCCACTCCCCATAGGTGACCTGTCCAGAGACGTAGGAGGCGTAGGTACTGACTCACCTTAAGCCACTCCCCATAGGTGACCTGTCCAGAGACGTAGGAGGCGTAGGTACTGACTCACCTTAAGCCACTCCCCATAGGTGACCTGTCCAGAGACGTAGGAGGCGTAGGTACTGACTCACCTTAAGCCACTCCCCAAAGGTGACCTGTCCAGAGACGTAGGAGGCGTAGGTACTGACTCACCTTAAGCCACTCCCCATAGGTGACCTGTCCAGAGACGTAGGAGGCGTAGGTACGGACTCACCTTAAGCCACTCCCCATAGGTGACCTGTCCAGAGACGTAGGAGGCGTAGGTACTGACTCACCTTAAGCCACTCCCCATAGGTGACCTGTCCAGAGACGTAGGAGGCGTAGGTACGGACTCACCTTAAGCCACTCCCCATAGGTGACCTGTCCAGAGACGTAGGAGGCGTAAGTACTGAGGGCCAGCTGGACGGCGGAGGCCAGGGCGAACCAACGCCGCTTGACGCCGAACGACATGAAGCTGGCGCACAGCACGGCCACGCCCATATCCACGTACAGGTAGGGCACCTGGATGTCTGGCTTCCTGCAACAAATTGGTTGATTGGTTGGTTGATTGGTTGAAGTATTTATGAACCCATTCTGATCGGGAACCCCTTTTGGTGTTTTAAGCATTATGTTATACTTTAGCTATTGAAGAATAGCAGATCTACAAGCTCATAGCGCGGCACGAGCTTGTAGATCTGCTATTTTTGAATTGTGAAATCTTTGAATATATATTCTTTCAGAGTGAACGTTTTCAACTCATATCTTTGCTTCTGGGGGGGGGGGTCCCTGGAACAAGATATTTTCAGATGGAGGTCGGCGGCCGAATTACATATATTCTTGGGGGTCCTTGACATGAAATTCAGGACAGGATTTAGAAGACATTTTGTAGAATCGGTCTCGGTCGAAATGGGTTTATAACTACACAGCCCACCATGTTCAATTCATCACAACATTTAGAGACAAACAGATATACACTTTCTAAAAAAAAAATCACACCCATGTGAAGTGAGGGGTGCTCTGTCGCCACAAATTTACATCATATTTGGCGGACATTTGACCTGATTTCTCTTTTCATTGTCAATGGTAAATATTGAGACGTGTCAGGACAAAAGCTGTATATAGGAGGGGCTAGAACCCCTCAAAGCTGTATATAGGAGGGGCTAGCCCCCCTCAAAGCTGTATATAGGAGGGGCTAGGGCCCCTCAAAGCTGTATATAGGAGGGGCTAGCCCCCCTCAAAGCTGTTTATAGGAGGGGCTAGGCCCCCTCAAAGCTGTATATAGGAGGGGCTAGCCCCCTCAAAGCTGTATATAGGAGGGGCTAGCCCCCCTCAAAGCTGTTTATAGGAGGGGCTAGCACCCTCAAAGCTGTATATAGGAGGGGCTAGCCGGAAGCCCCTCAAAAACAGGAAATCCATCATATAAGGAGGTAAAAAGGTTGATTGATTAGTTTATTAGACAGAAACCTGGATGTCTGGCTTCCTGCAATTTGATTGATTGATTGATTGATAGAATAGTTTATATATTCGTCTTGTAAATAAGACGGTGCCGTTTGTACTAAATCGGCACAGTCGAATCGGCACTGTCTCTTCCCCCCCCCCCCCCCCCCCCCCAGTGGGGGCGGGGCTGACTCCACCAGATTAATGACAGAGTGATGCTCATAATTACAGGCTGGAAGTCAAACTGTTCCAGATGTCTGCATACAGCAACAGTGGTGGAAAAAAAGCACTCACATTTTTGTTTTACTGAAGTAAAAGTAGCAATACTCAGTCAGATTAAAATAGGGTGCATTTTGCATCCCAAAACACAGTTAACACAACAACCTCTGCATCCACGGGATGCACTACATATGACTCCTAATGTGGTTGAAGTGGGACTCATAAAATGTCCCTGGGACTCATTTCTACAATTTAGGCATTTAGCAGACGCTCTTAATCCAGAGTGACTTACATTAGGCAAGAACAAAAGTATGGGAATACATCACATATATAAAATGCATTTATCAAGAAACATGCGTAAACTAAGAACGTAACTAGAACATATCTATATAATGACGCTATACATATTAACTATACATATATACTATACTATGCTATACATATGTTCTATGATGTGCTATGACTACATACAATGCAATTATTGTGCTGTCTACATGACATGCTATAAGTCTGTTTCAAATGCTATCTAAGTCTAAAAAGTGCTATCTAAGGGGGTAGGATAAGTGCTATGGGCCATGATGGATAGGTGGGTTTTCAGACTACGGCGGAAGATTGGGAGTGATGCTGCAGTTCTGACTGCAACGGGGAGTGCATTCCACAGTTTTGGGGCCAGAAGGGAGAAGAGTTTGGGACGTGTGGAGCGTTGTCCCGGCGCTTTTAGTGAGGGTACTTCCAGCTTTCCTGCGTTGGCTGATCTGAGTGCGCGGGAGGGTTTGTAGGGTTCAATCATGGTTGCAAGATATGGGGGAGCCATACCTCTGGTTGCTTTGAATGCCAGCATCAGAGTTTTGTATTCTGTGCGGGCAGCGACTGGGAGCCAGTGCAGGGAGCGGAGCAGGGGGGAGACATGTGAAAATTTTGGCTGGTTGAAGCTGCGGCATTTTGGATCAGTTGGAGAGGCTTTCTAGAAGACCATCCCTGCATCCTGGAACTCATTTCTAAAAGACCATCCCTGCATCCTGGGACTCATTTCTAAAAGACCATCCCTGCATCCTGGGACTCATTTCTAAAAGACCATCCCTGCATCCTGGGACTCATTTCTAAAAGACCATCCCTGCATCCTGGGACTCATTTCTAAAAGACCATCCCTGCATCCTGGGACTCATTTCTAAAAGACCATCCCTGCATCCTGGGACTCATTTCTAAAAGACCATCCCTGCATCCTGGGACTCATTTCTAAAAGACCATCCCTGCATCCTGGGACTCATTTCTAAAAGACCATCCCTGCATCCTGGGACTCATTTCTAAAAGACCATCCCTGCATCCTGGGACTCATTTCTAAAAGACCATCCCTGCATCCTGGGACTCATTTCTAAAAGACCATCCCTGCATCCTGGGACTCATTTCTAAAAGACCATCCCTGCATCCTGGGACTCATTTCTAAAAGACCATCCCTGCATCCTGGGACTCATTTCTAGAAGACCATCCCTGCATCCTGGGACTCATTTCTAAAAGACCATCCCTGCATCCTGGGACTCATTTCTAAAAGACCATCCCTGCATCCTGGGACTAATTTCTAAAAGACCATCCCTGCATCCTGGGACTCATTTCTAGAAGACCATCCCTGCATCATAGGACTCATTTCTAGAAGACCATCCCTGCATCATAGGACTCATTTCTAAAAGACCATCCCTGCATCCTGGGACTCATTTCTAAAAGACCATCCCTGCATCCTGGGACTCATTTCTAAAAGACCATCCCTGCATCCTGGGACTCATTTCTAAAAGACCATCCCTGCATCCTGGGACTCATTTCTAAAAGACCATCCATGCATCCTGGGACTCATTTCTAGAAGACCATCCCTGCATCCTGGGACTCATTTCTAAAAGACCATCCCTGCATCCTGGGACTCATTACATTGAAAACCTGTATTACCAACACTGTAACACTTGGCCTGAATGATATAAGACTAGGTTTTTTCCCCAATGCAAATATTCTATAAAACAGGGTGGTATTATAATCAGGGACTAGACAATTTACAACTCTATCTTTTTTTTTACAATGGGATGAATCTAGAGTTGCAATACCCTCCATTGACTCCCCACTCATCCAATTTGCGTTTGCGATCTGCTTGTATTAAACAACGTTAAACTCACCATTGCAGCTCTAGGCCAAGCTTGAATTATCCTCTTTCAATCTGCCGAGCTTTTGTTTCATAAAACATCACCGTAGAAATGTTATGAGATACTTTCTGTCAAGAAATTCTGTGTAAGTGATTCTTTTTCTAAGTGCAGTTTGGAAGCACTCGTCGTAAGTCATTGAACAGCCCTGTTTCGAATTTGCACATAATGCAGGAGGCAGCAGCGCGACCCGTTAATAAAAACAAGTGCTTCCAAACTGCAACACTTAGAAAAAGAATCACATGCACAGAATTTCTTGACAGAAAGTAGCTCATAACAACATGTCTACGTTGGATTTTTATGAAAATAAAGCTCGGCAGATTCAAGCTTGCCCTAGAGCTGCAATGATGGTGAGTTTAACGTCGTTTAATACAAGCAGATCACAAACGCAATTTGGATGAGTGGGGAGTCAATGAGGGGATTGAATTGCAACTCTAGATTCATCCCATTATTAAAACAAATCTAGAGTTGCAAATTACATCTAGGTTTGAACTGAACTTATTATACAATCTGTTAATATTAACATCTTCAAATCAATCAATCAATCCGTGTCTCAGATGACGAATAAATAAATAATGGACAGTGATGTGAAAAGTGTTGAAATAAACAACAGTGATTTAGTTGGCTCGGGCCAACATTTTAAACTCTAATTTACATCACTGTAACATTTGGCCTGAATGATATAAGACTAGGTTTTGTCCCCAATGCAAATATTCTATAAAACAGGGTGGTATTATAATCTGGGACTAGTTGAGACTAGTTGACATTCAATGTTCTTTTTTCCACGAATGAGTCTTGATAAATGGGGGTGGTCTTATAATCAGAGTGGTCTTATATTCTGGACAATACGGTAACCAACTAAAACAGGACTAGTACAGGACTAAAACAGGACTAGTACAGGACTACAACAGGACTACAATTAAATGGTGTTTCATTCAAAAGACTTTAAGACTGGATCAGAATATGCTGTACACACACACACACACACACAGTCAGTCAGTCAGTCAGTCAGTCAGTCAGTCAGACAGACAGACACAGACACACACTGTCAGTCTCACACACACACACACACACACACACACAGTCAGTCAGTCAGTCAGTCAGACAGACAGACAGACAGACAGACAGACAGACACAGTCTCCCCCCCTACCTCTTGGCGTCAGCCCGCTCAGCGAACAGCATCAGCATGGTGAAACAGTACAGTAACAGACAGTACAGTAACAGTACAGTACCTCTTGGCGTCAGCCCGCTCAGCGAACAGCATCAGCATGGTGAAACAGTACAGTAACAGACAGTACAGTACAGTACCTCTTGGCATCAGCCCGCTTAGCGAACAGCATCAGCATGGTGAAACAGTACAGTAACAGACAGTACAGTAACAGTACAGTACCTCTTGGCGTCAGCCCGCTCAGCGAACAGCATCAGCATGGTGAAACAGTACAGTAACAGACAGTACAGTAACAGTACAGTACCTCTTGGCGTCAGCCCGCTCAGCGAACAGCATCAGCATGGTGAAACAGTACAGTAACAGACAGTACAGTAACAGTACAGTACCTCTTGGCGTCAGCCCGCTCAGCGAACAGCATCAGCATGGTGAAACAGTACAGTAACAGACAGTACAGTAACAGTACAGTACAGTAACAGTACAGTACCTCTTGGCGTCAGCCCGCTCAGCGAACAGCATGGTGAAACAGTACAGTAACAGACAGTACAGTAACAGTACAGTACCTCTTGGCGTCAGCCCGCTCAGCGAACAGCATCAGCATGGTGAAACAGTTCCAGAACCCAAAGCGAGTCAGAATGAATCCTCCAAACTGACACAGGAAACGAAGCAGCTCCTTTCTGCTGGGAGCCATCACTGTGTGCGTGCGTGTCTGTGTGTGCGTGTCTGTGTGTGTGTGTCTGTGATCAAATCTTAACTATAATTAATTCCCTCGGTTCCAACAAGTAGCACCTTAAACTACAGCAGTGAATCTGCGGTGGTTGTAATTAAAGCAGTTCAACAGTGTATATCATTCTAGATTCTACAGTAATAATTAATAATGTTCAACAGTGTTTATCATTCTACAGTAATAATTAGATCTCCTCCCTTTTTGCTCTGTGAAAACATCATCATATCACGGGGGGGTCATTTGGAGGTTGCACACATCCGCTCCGGTCCCTTCACAACACCGGTCCGACCACACAACCGGTCCTCGTGTCACCGGTCCGGCCGGGCTGTGGTCCCCCCCCCCCCCCCCCCCCAGCCAAGCTGAGATAATATATTATAAGGCACGTCGATACTAATATATATATATATATATATATATAATAAGATGAAAACCATGTACAATAAAAAGGTTATAATGTAAAAACGAGTTCACAAATCTATGACACAGGTTGAATAGTGGGCTGTGATTGGCCAATTACACCAAACATCTTTATTTATTAACTTTTACAGCAATACTGCCTGGCTATTGTTATTATTATTATTATTAATAATAATAATAATAGTGTTTTGTTGCACATAGGCTACCCGCTACCGTATTCCAGTTTCTGAGTTTCAGAGTTCTGGCTCACACCGCCATCTAGTGGCTCAAAACAGAATTGGCCAGAGGGCAAACGTTGTTTCCGACCCAAGATCAACTTAACATTTACTCGAGAACTGTAAATGTATTTTATTATTTAGAACTGTAAATGTATTTTATTATTTAGAACTGTACATTTATTTTATTATTTAGAACTGTAAATGTATTTTATTATTTAGAACTGTAAATGTATTTTATTATTTAGAACTGTAAATGTATTTTATTTGTGGCATTTGTTTACATCCAAAAACATTTATTTCTACTCCACTACATCTCGGAGGGAAATAATATTGTTGTAGTTTTTACCCCACTATACATATTTGAATACTTGTAGTTACTAGTTAACTTGCAGATAAATACTAAAGTAAGTAAGTCTAACTGTAACTGTCGATTCAGGAAATATAAAATAATAATATAATAATTGGTTGAATAATGATATAAAGTGAACTCATTAGTTATGGACAGCACAGATTTACAATGTTACATCATTTTAATTCATCACTATTCAATTCAAATCAATGTTACATCATTTTATTTCATCACTATTCAATTCAATTATTGTTCACGAATACATCTCATCACACATCGTTGCTGTTTTGGGTGGAAACCTTATATTACAACCTTTTTTAAATTATTATGATTACTTCAAAAACAATTTAAAATAGTGAAAATAGCTCATCTGCAAGCTTGTAGATCTGCTATCTTCACTGCTCTTGTGGGCTTGTAGATCTGCTATCTTCACTGCTCTTGTGGGCTTGTAGGTCGGCTATCTTCACTGCTCTTGTGGGCTTGTAGATCTGCTATCTTCACTGCTCTTGTGGGCTTGTAGATCTGCCATCTTCACTGCTCTTGTGGGCTTGTAGATCTGCTATCTTCACTGCTCTTGTGGGCTTGTAGTAAATCGCTTGTAGTAAAATCGTGAAAATTTGGCGCAAATCTTTGAATATATATTCTTTCAGAGCAAACGTTTATAACTCATATCTTTGCTTCTGGGGGGTCCCTGGAACTACATATTTTCAGATGGAGGTCGGCGGCCAATTACAGATATGTTTTGGGGTTCTTGACATGAAAATGTTTGAGAACCACTGACACAGAAACATGAGGTTTAACCCTGTGAGAACCACTGACACAAACATGAGGTTTAACCCTGTGAGAACCACTGATATAGAAACATGAGGTTTTAACCCTGTGAGAACCACTGATATAGAAACATGAGGTTTAACCCTGTGAGAACCACTGATATAGAAACATGAGGTTTTAACCCTGTGAGAACCACTGATATAGAAACATGAGGTTTAACCCTGTGAGAACCACTGACACAGAAACATTTTTGTTTCTGTGTTTTTCAGAAAACCGTCAGGATTTTCAAAACATTTAGTAGAATCGTTCTCAGGTACAAATAGATTAAAGACATTTTAAGCCTCGTCAGACAGACTAACTCTTTTAACTCTTGTGACAAATCATGACAAAAAAAAACCTTCCCCAGATTCCTTGCGAAGCCCCGCCCCCCCGTGGAAACATGAGCGTGTTGCGTCACAGAGTGCATGTTCGGGTCTGATAAGTCCCGGAAAAGATGCGCTGTGATTGGCCAGTAATCACTTGAGTGGCAGCGTGACGTAACGTGCCGTCCACTCCTCCGGCGTACTTCCTCTCCCAGTGTGAATCGTTCCGCCCCTCCTTCAACACACATCGCTCCAACCAACTGCAGGGGCCAATGAGGTCGCTCCAACCAACTGCAGGGGCCAATGAGGCATCTATATTTGAATATCTATGGGCCAATGGGTGTGCTGCAGGTAGCAGGCGAGGCGGGGGGGCAGGGCCAGCTGCTCCACACAGTGCATCCTGTTGACCTTCTGCAGCCCAGAGAGGATGGTCAACCTACACTGAGACAGCAGGGACCTGGGGCGAGCTGCAGGGGAGAGAGAGAGAGACAGAGGATGGTCAACCTACACTGAGACAGCAGGGACCTGGGGCGAGCTGCAGGGGAGAGAGAGAGACACAGAGGATGGTCAACCTACACTGAGACAGCAGGGACCTGGGGCGAGCTGCAGGGGAGAGAGAGAGAGACAGAGGATGGTCAACCTACACTGAGACAGCAGGGACCTGGGGCGAGCTGCAGGGGAGAGAGAGAGAGACAGAGGATGGTCAACCTACACTGAGACAGCAGGGACCCCCCAGGGACCCCCCAGGGACCCCCCAGGGACCCCCCAGGGACCTGGGGCGAGCTGCAGGGGAGAGAGAGAGACACAGAGGATGGTCAACCTACACTGAGACAGCAGGGACCTGGGGCGAGCTGCAGGGGGCGACACAGAGACAGAGGGGATGGTCAACCTACACTGAGACAGCAGGGACCTGGGGCGAGCTGCAGGGGGCGACACAGAGACAGAGGGGATGGTCAACCTACACTGAGACAGCAGGGACCTGGGGCGAGCTGCAGGGGGCGAGAGACAGAGACACAGAGGGGATGGTCAACCTACACTGAGACAGCAGGGACCTGGGGCGAGCTGCAGGGGGAGAGACACAGAGACAGAGGGGATGGTCAACCTACACTGAGACAGCAGGGACCTGGGGCGAGCTGCAGGGGGAGAGACACAGAGACACAGAGGATGGTCAACCTACACTGAGACAGCAGGGACCTGGGGCGAGCTGCAGGGGGAGAGACACAGAGACACAGAGGATGGTCAACCTACACTGAGACAGCAGGGACCTGGGGCGAGCTGCAGGGGGCGACACAGAGACACAGAGGGGATGGTCAACCTACACTGAGACAGCAGGGACCTGGGGCGAGCTGCAGGGGGAGAGACACAGAGACACAGAGACAGAGAGGATGGTCAACCTACACTGAGACAGCAGGGACCTGGGGCGAGCTGCAGGGGGAGAGACACAGAGACACAGAGACACAGAGGATGGTCAACCTACACTGAGACAGCAGGGACCTGGGGCGAGCTGCAGGGGAGAGACACAGAGACACAGAGGATGGTCAACCTACACTGAGACAGCAGGGACCTGGGGCGAGCTGCAGGGGAGAGACACAGAGACACAGAGGATGGTCAACCTACACTGAGACAGCAGGGACCTGGGGCGAGCTGCAGGGGAGAGACACAGAGACACAGAGACACAGAGGGGATGGTCAACCTACACTGAGACAGCAGGGACCTGGGGCGAGCTGCAGGGGGAGAGACACAGAGACACAGAGACACAGAGGATGGTCAACCTACACTGAGACAGCAGGGACCTGGGGCGAGCTGCAGGGGGAGAGACAGAGAGACACAGAGGATGGTCAACCTACACTGAGACAGCAGGGACCTGGGGCGAGCTGCAGGGGGAGAGACAGAGAGACACAGAGACACAGAGGATGGTCAACCTACACTGAGACAGCAGGGACCTGGGGCGAGCTGCAGGGGGAGAGACACAGAGACACAGAGACACAGAGGATGGTCAACCTACACTGAGACAGCAGGGACCTGGGGCGAGCTGCAGGGGAGAGACACAGAGACAGAGGGGATGGTCAACCTACACTGAGACAGCAGGGACCTGGGGCGAGCTGCAGGGGGAGAGACACAGAGACACAGAGGGGATGGTCAACCTACACTGAGACAGCAGGGACCTGGGGCGAGCTGCAGGGGGAGAGACACAGAGGATGGTCAACCTACACTGAGACAGCAGGGACCTGGGGCGAGCTGCAGGGGGCGACACAGAGGCACAGAGACACAGAGGATGGTCAACCTACACTGAGACAGCAGGGACCTGGGGCGAGCTGCAGGGGGCGACACAGAGACACAGAGACACAGAGCGGATGGTCAACCTACACTGAGACAGCAGGGACCTGGGGCGAGCTGCAGGGGGCGACACAGAGACACAGAGCGGATGGTCAACCTACACTGAGACAGCAGGGACCTGGGGCGAGCTGCAGGGGAGAGAGACACAGAGGGGATGGTCAACCTACACTGAGACAGCAGGGACCTGGGGCGAGCTGCAGGGGGAGAGACAGAGACACAGAGACACAGAGAGGATGGTCAGCCTACACTGAGACAGCAGGGACCTGGGGCGAGCTGCAGGGGGCGACACAGAGACACAGAGGGGATGGTCAACCTACACTGAGACAGCAGGGACCTGGGGCGAGCTGCAGGGGGCGACACAGAGACACAGAGGGGATGGTCAACCTACACTGAGACAGCAGGGACCTGGGGCGAGCTGCAGGGGGAGAGACAGAGACACAGAGGGGATGGTCAACCTACACTGAGACAGCAGGGACCTGGGGCGAGCTGCAGGGGGAGAGACACAGAGACACAGAGGGGATGGTCAACCTACACTGAGACAGCAGGGACCTGGGGCGAGCTGCAGGGGGCGACACAGAGACACAGAGGGGATGGTCAACCTACACTGAGACAGCAGGGACCTGGGGCGAGCTGCAGGGGGAGAGACACAGAGACACAGAGACACAGAGGATGGTCAACCTACACTGAGACAGCAGGGACCTGGGGCGAGCTGCAGGGGGAGAGACACAGAGACACAGAGACAGAGAGGATGGTCAACCTACACTGAGACAGCAGGGACCTGGGGCGAGCTGCAGGGGGAGAGACACAGAGACACAGAGACACAGAGGATGGTCAACCTACACTGAGACAGCAGGGACCTGGGGCGAGCTGCAGGGGGAGAGACACAGAGACACAGAGGATGGTCAACCTACACTGAGACAGCAGGGACCTGGGGCGAGCTGCAGGGGAGAGACACAGAGACACAGAGGATGGTCAACCTACACTGAGACAGCAGGGACCTGGGGCGAGCTGCAGGGGAGAGACACAGAGACACAGAGACACAGAGGGGATGGTCAACCTACACTGAGACAGCAGGGACCTGGGGCGAGCTGCAGGGGGAGAGACACAGAGACACAGAGGATGGTCAACCTACACTGAGACAGCAGGGACCTGGGGCGAGCTGCAGGGGAGAGACACAGAGACACAGAGACACAGAGGGGATGGTCAACCTACACTGAGACAGCAGGGACCTGGGGCGAGCTGCAGGGGGAGAGACACAGAGACACAGAGACACAGAGGATGGTCAACCTACACTGAGACAGCAGGGACCTGGGGCGAGCTGCAGGGGGAGAGACAGAGAGACACAGAGGATGGTCAACCTACACTGAGACAGCAGGGACCTGGGGCGAGCTGCAGGGGGAGAGACAGAGAGACACAGAGACACAGAGGATGGTCAACCTACACTGAGACAGCAGGGACCTGGGGCGAGCTGCAGGGGGAGAGACACAGAGACACAGAGACACAGAGGATGGTCAACCTACACTGAGACAGCAGGGACCTGGGGCGAGCTGCAGGGGAGAGACACAGAGACAGAGGGGATGGTCAACCTACACTGAGACAGCAGGGACCTGGGGCGAGCTGCAGGGGGAGAGACACAGAGACACAGAGGGGATGGTCAACCTACACTGAGACAGCAGGGACCTGGGGCGAGCTGCAGGGGGCGACACAGAGACAGAGGGGATGGTCAACCTACACTGAGACAGCAGGGACCTGGGGCGAGCTGCAGGGGGCGACACAGAGACAGAGGGGATGGTCAACCTACACTGAGACAGCAGGGACCTGGGGCGAGCTGCAGGGGGCGACACAGAGACAGAGGGGATGGTCAACCTACACTGAGACAGCAGGGACCTGGGGCGAGCTGCAGGGGGCGACACAGAGACAGAGGGGATGGTCAACCTACACTGAGACAGCAGGGACCTGGGGCGAGCTGCAGGGGGCGACACAGAGACAGAGGGGATGGTCAACCTACACTGAGACAGCAGGGACCTGGGGCGAGCTGCAGGGGGCGAGAGACAGAGACACAGAGGGGATGGTCAACCTACACTGAGACAGCAGGGACCTGGGGCGAGCTGCAGGGGGAGAGACACAGAGACAGAGGGGATGGTCAACCTACACTGAGACAGCAGGGACCTGGGGCGAGCTGCAGGGGGAGAGACACAGAGACACAGAGGGGATGGTCAACCTACACTGAGACAGCAGGGACCTGGGGCGAGCTGCAGGGGGCGACACAGAGACACAGAGGGGATGGTCAACCTACACTGAGACAGCAGGGACCTGGGGCGAGCTGCAGGGGGAGAGACACAGAGACACAGAGACAGAGAGGATGGTCAACCTACACTGAGACAGCAGGGACCTGGGGCGAGCTGCAGGGGGAGAGACACAGAGACACAGAGACACAGAGGATGGTCAACCTACACTGAGACAGCAGGGACCTGGGGCGAGCTGCAGGGGGAGAGACACAGAGACACAGAGGATGGTCAACCTACACTGAGACAGCAGGGACCTGGGGCGAGCTGCAGGGGAGAGACACAGAGACACAGAGGATGGTCAACCTACACTGAGACAGCAGGGACCTGGGGCGAGCTGCAGGGGAGAGACACAGAGACACAGAGACACAGAGGGGATGGTCAACCTACACTGAGACAGCAGGGACCTGGGGCGAGCTGCAGGGGGAGAGACACAGAGACACAGAGACACAGAGGATGGTCAACCTACACTGAGACAGCAGGGACCTGGGGCGAGCTGCAGGGGGAGAGACAGAGAGACACAGAGGATGGTCAACCTACACTGAGACAGCAGGGACCTGGGGCGAGCTGCAGGGGGAGAGACAGAGAGACACAGAGACACAGAGGATGGTCAACCTACACTGAGACAGCAGGGACCTGGGGCGAGCTGCAGGGGGAGAGACACAGAGACACAGAGACACAGAGGATGGTCAACCTACACTGAGACAGCAGGGACCTGGGGCGAGCTGCAGGGGAGAGACACAGAGACAGAGGGGATGGTCAACCTACACTGAGACAGCAGGGACCTGGGGCGAGCTGCAGGGGGAGAGACACAGAGACACAGAGGGGATGGTCAACCTACACTGAGACAGCAGGGACCTGGGGCGAGCTGCAGGGGGAGAGACACAGAGGATGGTCAACCTACACTGAGACAGCAGGGACCTGGGGCGAGCTGCAGGGGGCGACACAGAGGCACAGAGACACAGAGGATGGTCAACCTACACTGAGACAGCAGGGACCTGGGGCGAGCTGCAGGGGGCGACACAGAGACACAGAGACACAGAGCGGATGGTCAACCTACACTGAGACAGCAGGGACCTGGGGCGAGCTGCAGGGGGCGACACAGAGACACAGAGCGGATGGTCAACCTACACTGAGACAGCAGGGACCTGGGGCGAGCTGCAGGGGAGAGAGACACAGAGGGGATGGTCAACCTACACTGAGACAGCAGGGACCTGGGGCGAGCTGCAGGGGGAGAGACAGAGACACAGAGACACAGAGAGGATGGTCAGCCTACACTGAGACAGCAGGGACCTGGGGCGAGCTGCAGGGGGCGACACAGAGACACAGAGGGGATGGTCAACCTACACTGAGACAGCAGGGACCTGGGGCGAGCTGCAGGGGGCGACACAGAGACACAGAGGGGATGGTCAACCTACACTGAGACAGCAGGGACCTGGGGCGAGCTGCAGGGGGAGAGACAGAGACACAGAGGGGATGGTCAACCTACACTGAGACAGCAGGGACCTGGGGCGAGCTGCAGGGGGAGAGACACAGAGACACAGAGGGGATGGTCAACCTACACTGAGACAGCAGGGACCTGGGGCGAGCTGCAGGGGGCGACACAGAGACACAGAGGGGATGGTCAACCTACACTGAGACAGCAGGGACCTGGGGCGAGCTGCAGGGGGAGAGACACAGAGACACAGAGACACAGAGGATGGTCAACCTACACTGAGACAGCAGGGACCTGGGGCGAGCTGCAGGGGGAGAGACACAGAGACACAGAGACAGAGAGGATGGTCAACCTACACTGAGACAGCAGGGACCTGGGGCGAGCTGCAGGGGGAGAGACACAGAGACACAGAGACACAGAGGATGGTCAACCTACACTGAGACAGCAGGGACCTGGGGCGAGCTGCAGGGGGAGAGACACAGAGACACAGAGGATGGTCAACCTACACTGAGACAGCAGGGACCTGGGGCGAGCTGCAGGGGAGAGACACAGAGACACAGAGGATGGTCAACCTACACTGAGACAGCAGGGACCTGGGGCGAGCTGCAGGGGAGAGACACAGAGACACAGAGACACAGAGGGGATGGTCAACCTACACTGAGACAGCAGGGACCTGGGGCGAGCTGCAGGGGGAGAGACACAGAGACACAGAGGATGGTCAACCTACACTGAGACAGCAGGGACCTGGGGCGAGCTGCAGGGGAGAGACACAGAGACACAGAGACACAGAGGGGATGGTCAACCTACACTGAGACAGCAGGGACCTGGGGCGAGCTGCAGGGGGAGAGACACAGAGACACAGAGACACAGAGGATGGTCAACCTACACTGAGACAGCAGGGACCTGGGGCGAGCTGCAGGGGGAGAGACAGAGAGACACAGAGGATGGTCAACCTACACTGAGACAGCAGGGACCTGGGGCGAGCTGCAGGGGGAGAGACAGAGAGACACAGAGACACAGAGGATGGTCAACCTACACTGAGACAGCAGGGACCTGGGGCGAGCTGCAGGGGGAGAGACACAGAGACACAGAGACACAGAGGATGGTCAACCTACACTGAGACAGCAGGGACCTGGGGCGAGCTGCAGGGGAGAGACACAGAGACAGAGGGGATGGTCAACCTACACTGAGACAGCAGGGACCTGGGGCGAGCTGCAGGGGGAGAGACACAGAGACACAGAGGGGATGGTCAACCTACACTGAGACAGCAGGGACCTGGGGCGAGCTGCAGGGGGAGAGACACAGAGGATGGTCAACCTACACTGAGACAGCAGGGACCTGGGGCGAGCTGCAGGGGGCGACACAGAGGGGATGGTCAACCAGCAGGGACCTGGGGCGAGCTGCAGGGGGAGAGACACAGAGACACAGAGGGGATGGTCAACCTACACTGAGACAGCAGGGACCTGGGGCGAGCTGCAGGGGGAGAGACACAGAGACACAGAGGGGATGGTCAACCTACACTGAGACAGCAGGGACCTGGGGCGAGCTGCAGGGGGCGACACAGAGACACAGAGGATGGTCAACCTACACTGAGACAGCAGGGACCTGGGGCGAGCTGCAGGGGCGACACAGAGACACAGAGACACAGAGGGGATGGTCAACCTACACTGAGCTGCAGGGACCTGGGGCGAGCTGCAGGGGGCGACACAGAGGGGATGGTCAACCTACACTGAGCTGCAGGGACCTGGGGCGAGCTGCAGGGGGCGACACAGAGGGGATGGTCAACCTACACTGAGACAGCAGGGACCTGGGGCGAGCTGCAGGGGGCGACACAGAGGGGATGGTCAACCTACACTGAGCTGCAGGGACCTGGGGCGAGCTGCAGGGGGCGACACAGAGACACAGAGGGGATGGTCAACCTACACTGAGACAGCAGGGACCTGGGGCGAGCTGCAGGGGAGAGAGAGAGAGACACAGAGACACAGGGGATGGTCAACCTACACTGAGACAGCAGGGACCTGGGGCGAGCTGCAGGGGGAGAGACAGAGACACAGAGGGGATGGTCAACCTACACTGAGACAGCAGGGACCTGGGGCGAGCTGCAGGGGGAGAGACACAGAGACACAGAGGGGATGGTCAACCTACACTGAGACAGCAGGGACCTGGGGCGAGCTGCAGGGGAGAGAGACACAGAGGGGATGGTCAACCTACACTGAGACAGCAGGGACCTGGGGCGAGCTGCAGGGGGCGACACAGAGACACAGAGGGGATGGTCAACCTACACTGAGACAGCAGGGACCTGGGGCGAGCTGCAGGGGGAGAGAGACAGAGACACAGAGGGGATGGTCAACCTACACTGAGACAGCAGGGACCTGGGGCGAGCTGCAGGGGGAGAGACACAGAGACACAGAGGGGATGGTCAACCTACACTGAGACAGCAGGGACCTGGGGCGAGCTGCAGGGGGAGAGACACAGAGACACAGAGGGGATGGTCAACCTACACTGAGACAGCAGGGACCTGGGGCGAGCTGCAGGGGGAGAGACACAGAGACACAGAGGGGATGGTCAACCTACACTGAGACAGCAGGGACCTGGGGCGAGCTGCAGGGGGAGAGACACAGAGACACAGAGGATGGTCAACCTACACTGAGACAGCAGGGACCTGGGGCCTGCAGGGGGAGAGAGACACAGAGACACAGAGGGGATGGTCAACCTACACTGAGACAGCAGGGACCTGGGGCGAGCTGCAGGGGGAGAGAGACACAGAGACACAGAGGGGATGGTCAACCTACACTGAGACAGCAGGGACCTGGGGCGAGCTGCAGGGGGAGAGACACAGAGACACAGAGGGGATGGTCAACCTACACTGAGACAGCAGGGACCTGGGGCGAGCTGCAGGGGGAGAGACACAGAGACACAGAGGGGATGGTCAACCTACACTGAGACAGCAGGGACCTGGGGCGAGCTGCAGGGGGCGACACAGAGACACAGAGGATGGTCAACCTACACTGAGACAGCAGGGACCTGGGGCGAGCTGCAGGGGCGACACAGAGACACAGAGACACAGAGGGGATGGTCAACCTACACTGAGCTGCAGGGACCTGGGGCGAGCTGCAGGGGGCGACACAGAGGGGATGGTCAACCTACACTGAGCTGCAGGGACCTGGGGCGAGCTGCAGGGGGCGACACAGAGACACAGAGGGGATGGTCAACCTACACTGAGACAGCAGGGACCTGGGGCGAGCTGCAGGGGAGAGAGAGAGAGACACAGAGACACAGGGGATGGTCAACCTACACTGAGACAGCAGGGACCTGGGGCGAGCTGCAGGGGGAGAGACAGAGACACAGAGGGGATGGTCAACCTACACTGAGACAGCAGGGACCTGGGGCGAGCTGCAGGGGGAGAGACACAGAGACACAGAGGGGATGGTCAACCTACACTGAGACAGCAGGGACCTGGGGCGAGCTGCAGGGGAGAGAGACACAGAGGGGATGGTCAACCTACACTGAGACAGCAGGGACCTGGGGCGAGCTGCAGGGGGCGACACAGAGACACAGAGGGGATGGTCAACCTACACTGAGACAGCAGGGACCTGGGGCGAGCTGCAGGGGGAGAGAGACAGAGACACAGAGGGGATGGTCAACCTACACTGAGACAGCAGGGACCTGGGGCGAGCTGCAGGGGGAGAGACACAGAGACACAGAGGGGATGGTCAACCTACACTGAGACAGCAGGGACCTGGGGCGAGCTGCAGGGGGAGAGACACAGAGACACAGAGGGGATGGTCAACCTACACTGAGACAGCAGGGACCTGGGGCGAGCTGCAGGGGGAGAGACACAGAGACACAGAGGGGATGGTCAACCTACACTGAGACAGCAGGGACCTGGGGCGAGCTGCAGGGGGAGAGACACAGAGACACAGAGGATGGTCAACCTACACTGAGACAGCAGGGACCTGGGGCCTGCAGGGGGAGAGAGACACAGAGACACAGAGGGGATGGTCAACCTACACTGAGACAGCAGGGACCTGGGGCGAGCTGCAGGGGGCGACACAGAGGATGGTCAACCTACACTGAGACAGCAGGGACCTGGGGCGAGCTGCAGGGGGAGAGAGACACAGAGACACAGAGGGGATGGTCAACCTACACTGAGACAGCAGGGACCTGGGGCGAGCTGCAGGGGGAGAGACACAGAGACACAGAGGGGATGGTCAACCTACACTGAGACAGCAGGGACCTGGGGCGAGCTGCAGGGGAGAGAGACACAGAGACACAGAGGGGATGGTCAACCTACACTGAGACAGCAGGGACCTGGGGCGAGCTGCAGGGGAGAGAGACACAGAGACACAGAGGGGATGGTCAACCTACACTGAGACAGCAGGGACCTGGGGCGAGCTGCAGGGGAGAGACACAGAGACACAGAGACACAGAGCGGATGGTCAACCTACACTGAGACAGCAGGGACCTGGGGCGAGCTGCAGGGGAGAGAGAGAGGATGGTCAACCTACACTGAGACAGCAGGGACCTGGGGCGAGCTGCAGGGGGCGAGACACAGAGACACAGAGGGGATGGTCAACCTACACTGAGACAGCAGGGACCTGGGGCGAGCTGCAGGGGGCGACACAGAGACACAGAGACACAGAGCGGATGGTCAACCTACACTGAGACAGCAGGGACCTGGGGCGAGCTGCAGGGGGCGACACAGAGACACAGAGGGGATGGTCAACCTACACTGAGACAGCAGGGACCTGGGGCGAGCTGCAGGGGGAGAGACACAGAGACACAGAGGATGGTCAACCTACACTGAGACAGCAGGGACCTGGGGCGAGCTGCAGGGGGAGAGACACAGAGACACAGAGGATGGTCAACCTACACTGAGACAGCAGGGACCTGGGGCGAGCTGCAGGGGGCGACACAGAGACACAGAGGGGATGGTCAACCTACACTGAGACAGCAGGGACCTGGGGCGAGCTGCAGGGGAGAGAGACACAGAGACACAGAGGATGGTCAACCTACACTGAGACAGCAGGGACCTGGGGCGAGCTGCAGGGGGAGAGACACAGAGGATGGTCAACCTACACTGAGACAGCAGGGACCTGGGGCGAGCTGCAGGGGAGAGACACAGAGGATGGTCAACCTACACTGAGACAGCAGGGACCTGGGGCGAGCTGCAGGGGGAGAGACACAGAGACACAGAGGGGATGGTCAACCTACACTGAGACAGCAGGGACCTGGGGCGAGCTGCAGGGGAGAGACACAGAGGATGGTCAACCTACACTGAGACAGCAGGGACCTGGGGCGAGCTGCAGGGGGAGAGACACAGAGACACAGAGGGGATGGTCAACCTACACTGAGACAGCAGGGACCTGGGGCGAGCTGCAGGGGGAGAGACACAGAGGATGGTCAACCTACACTGAGACAGCAGGGACCTGGGGCGAGCTGCAGGGGGAGACACAGAGACACAGAGGGGATGGTCAACCTACACTGAGACAGCAGGGACCTGGGGCGAGCTGCAGGGGAGAGAGACACAGAGACACAGAGGATGGTCAACCTACACTGAGACAGCAGGGACCTGGGGCGAGCTGCAGGGGGAGAGACACAGAGACACAGAGGGGATGGTCAACCTACACTGAGACAGCAGGGACCTGGGGCGAGCTGCAGGGGGAGAGACACAGAGACACAGAGGGGATGGTCAACCTACACTGAGACAGCAGGGACCTGGGGCGAGCTGCAGGGGGCGACACAGAGACAGAGAGGGGATGGTCAACCTACACTGAGACAGCAGGGACCTGGGGCGAGCTGCAGGGGGCGAGAGACACAGAGACACAGAGGATGGTCAACCTACACTGAGACAGCAGGGACCTGGGGCGAGCTGCAGGGGAGAGAGACACAGAGCGGATGGTCAACCTACACTGAGACAGCAGGGACCTGGGGCGAGCTGCAGGGGAGAGACACAGAGACACAGAGGGGATGGTCAACCTACACTGAGACAGCAGGGACCTGGGGCGAGCTGCAGGGGGAGAGACACAGAGGATGGTCAACCTACACTGAGACAGCAGGGACCTGGGGCGAGCTGCAGGGGGAGAGACACAGAGGATGGTCAACCTACACTGAGACAGCAGGGACCTGGGGCGAGCTGCAGGGGGAGAGACACAGAGACACAGAGAGGATGGTCAACCTACACTGAGACAGCAGGGACCTGGGGCGAGCTGCAGGGGAGACACAGAGACACAGAGGGGATGGTCAACCTACACTGAGACAGCAGGGACCTGGGGCGAGCTGCAGGGGAGAGAGACACAGAGACACAGAGGATGGTCAACCTACACTGAGACAGCAGGGACCTGGGGCGAGCTGCAGGGGGAGAGACACAGAGACACAGAGGGGATGGTCAACCTACACTGAGACAGCAGGGACCTGGGGCGAGCTGCAGGGGAGAGAGACACAGAGACACAGAGGATGGTCAACCTACACTGAGACAGCAGGGACCTGGGGCGAGCTGCAGGGGGAGAGACACAGAGGATGGTCAACCTACACTGAGACAGCAGGGACCTGGGGCGAGCTGCAGGGGAGAGACACAGAGGATGGTCAACCTACACTGAGACAGCAGGGACCTGGGGCGAGCTGCAGGGGGAGAGACACAGAGACACAGAGGGGATGGTCAACCTACACTGAGACAGCAGGGACCTGGGGCGAGCTGCAGGGGAGAGACACAGAGGATGGTCAACCTACACTGAGACAGCAGGGACCTGGGGCGAGCTGCAGGGGGAGAGACACAGAGACACAGAGGGGATGGTCAACCTACACTGAGACAGCAGGGACCTGGGGCGAGCTGCAGGGGGAGAGACACAGAGGATGGTCAACCTACACTGAGACAGCAGGGACCTGGGGCGAGCTGCAGGGGGAGAGACACAGAGACACAGAGAGGATGGTCAACCTACACTGAGACAGCAGGGACCTGGGGCGAGCTGCAGGGGAGACACAGAGACACAGAGGGGATGGTCAACCTACACTGAGACAGCAGGGACCTGGGGCGAGCTGCAGGGGAGAGAGACACAGAGACACAGAGGATGGTCAACCTACACTGAGACAGCAGGGACCTGGGGCGAGCTGCAGGGGGAGAGACACAGAGACACAGAGGGGATGGTCAACCTACACTGAGACAGCAGGGACCTGGGGCGAGCTGCAGGGGAGAGAGACACAGAGACACAGAGGATGGTCAACCTACACTGAGACAGCAGGGACCTGGGGCGAGCTGCAGGGGGAGAGACACAGAGGATGGTCAACCTACACTGAGACAGCAGGGACCTGGGGCGAGCTGCAGGGGAGAGACACAGAGGATGGTCAACCTACACTGAGACAGCAGGGACCTGGGGCGAGCTGCAGGGGGAGAGACACAGAGACACAGAGGGGATGGTCAACCTACACTGAGACAGCAGGGACCTGGGGCGAGCTGCAGGGGAGAGACACAGAGGATGGTCAACCTACACTGAGACAGCAGGGACCTGGGGCGAGCTGCAGGGGGAGAGACACAGAGACACAGAGGGGATGGTCAACCTACACTGAGACAGCAGGGACCTGGGGCGAGCTGCAGGGGGAGAGACACAGAGACACAGAGGGGATGGTCAACCTACACTGAGACAGCAGGGGCCTGGGGCGAGCTGCAGGGGGAGAGACACAGAGACACAGAGGGGATGGTCAACCTACACTGAGACAGCAGGGACCTGGGGCGAGCTGCAGGGGAGAGAGAGAGAGACAGAGGATGGTCAACCTACACTGAGACAGCAGGGACCTGGGGCGAGCTGCAGGGGAGAGAGAGAGAGACAGAGGATGGTCAACCTACACTGAGACAGCAGGGACCTGGGGCGAGCTGCAGGGGGAGAGACACAGAGACACAGAGGATGGTCAACCTACACTGAGACAGCAGGGACCTGGGGCGAGCTGCAGGGGGAGAGACACAGAGACACAGAGGGGATGGTCAACCTACACTGAGACAGCAGGGACCTGGGGCGAGCTGCAGGGGAGAGAGAGAGAGACAGAGGATGGTCAACCTACACTGAGACAGCAGGGACCTGGGGCGAGCTGCAGGGGAGAGAGAGAGAGACAGAGGATGGTCAACCTACACTGAGACAGCAGGGACCTGGGGCGAGCTGCAGGGGGGAGAGAGAGAGACACAGAGACACAGAGGATGGTCAACCTACACTGAGACAGCAGGGACCTGGGGCGAGCTGCAGGGGGGAGAGAGAGAGACACAGAGACACAGAGGATGGTCAACCTACACTGAGACAGCAGGGACCTGGGGCGAGCTGCAGGGGGGAGAGAGAGAGACACAGAGACACAGAGGATGGTCAACCTACACTGAGACAGCAGGGACCTGGGGCGAGCTGCAGGGGGAGAGACACAGAGACACAGAGGATGGTCAACCTACACTGAGACAGCAGGGACCTGGGGCGAGCTGCAGGGGGAGAGACACAGAGACACAGAGGATGGTCAACCTACACTGAGACAGCAGGGACCTGGGGCGAGCTGCAGGGGAGAGAGACACAGAGACACAGAGGATGGTCAACCTACACTGAGACAGCAGGGACCTGGGGCGAGCTGCAGGGGAGAGAGACACAGAGACACAGAGGATGGTCAACCTACACTGAGACAGCAGGGACCTGGGGCGAGCTGCAGGGGAGAGAGACACAGAGACACAGAGGGGATGGTCAACCTACACTGAGACAGCAGGGACCTGGGGCGAGCTGCAGGGGGAGAGACACAGAGACACAGAGGATGGTCAACCTACACTGAGACAGCAGGGACCTGGGGCGAGCTGCAGGGGGAGAGACACAGAGACACAGAGGATGGTCAACCTACACTGAGACAGCAGGGACCTGGGGCGAGCTGCAGGGGAGAGAGACACAGAGACACAGAGGATGGTCAACCTACACTGAGACAGCAGGGACCTGGGGCGAGCTGCAGGGGAGAGAGACACAGAGACACAGAGGATGGTCAACCTACACTGAGACAGCAGGGACCTGGGGCGAGCTGCAGGGGAGAGAGACACAGAGACACAGAGGGGATGGTCAACCTACACTGAGACAGCAGGGACCTGGGGCGAGCTGCAGGGGAGAGAGACACAGAGACACAGAGGATGGTCAACCTACACTGAGACAGCAGGGACCTGGGGCGAGCTGCAGGGGAGAGAGACACAGAGACACAGAGGATGGTCAACCTACACTGAGACAGCAGGGACCTGGGGCGAGCTGCAGGGGAGAGAGACACAGAGACACAGAGGGGATGGTCAACCTACACTGAGACAGCAGGGACCTGGGGCGAGCTGCAGGGGCGAGAGACACAGAGGGGATGGTCAACCTACACTGAGACAGCAGGGACCTGGGGCGAGCTGCAGGGGAGAGAGACACAGAGACACAGAGGGGATGGTCAACCTACACTGAGACAGCAGGGACCTGGGGCGAGCTGCAGGGGCGAGAGACACAGAGGGGATGGTCAACCTACACTGAGACAGCAGGGACCTGGGGCGAGCTGCAGGGGGAGAGACACAGAGACACAGAGGGGATGGTCAACCTACACTGAGACAGCAGGGACCTGGGGCGAGCTGCAGGGGGCGACACAGAGACACAGAGGGGATGGTCAACCTACACTGAGACAGCAGGGACCTGGGGCGAGCTGCAGGGGCGAGAGACACAGAGGGGATGGTCAACCTACACTGAGACAGCAGGGACCTGGGGCGAGCTGCAGGGGGAGAGACACAGAGACACAGAGGGGATGGTCAACCTACACTGAGACAGCAGGGACCTGGGGCGAGCTGCAGGGGGCGACACAGAGACACAGAGGGGATGGTCAACCTACACTGAGACAGCAGGGACCTGGGGCGAGCTGCAGGGGAGAGAGACACAGAGACACAGAGCGGATGGTCAACCTACACTGAGACAGCAGGGACCTGGGGCGAGCTGCAGGGGAGAGAGACACAGAGACACAGAGGATGGTCAACCTACACTGAGACAGCAGGGACCTGGGGCGAGCTGCAGGGGAGAGAGACACAGAGACACAGAGGATGGTCAACCTACACTGAGACAGCAGGGACCTGGGGCGAGCTGCAGGGGGCGACACAGAGACACAGAGCGGATGGTCAAAATACACTGAGACAGCAGGGACCTGGGGCGAGCTGCAGGGGAGAGAGACACAGAGACACAGAGGATGGTCAACCTACACTGAGACAGCAGGGACCTGGGGCGAGCTGCAGGGGGCGACACAGAGACACAGAGCGGATGGTCAACCTACACTGAGACAGCAGGGACCTGGGGCGAGCTGCAGGGGGCGACACAGAGACACAGAGACACAGAGGGGATGGTCAACCTACACTGAGACAGCAGGGACCTGGGGCGAGCTGCAGGGGCGAGAGACACAGAGACACAGAGACACAGAGGGGATGGTCAACCTACACTGAGACAGCAGGGACCTGGGGCGAGCTGCAGGGGAGAGACACAGAGACACAGAGGGGATGGTCAACCTACACTGAGACAGCAGGGACCTGGGGCGAGCTGCAGGGGAGAGAGACACAGAGACACAGAGCGGATGGTCAACCTACACTGAGACAGCAGGGACCTGGGGCGAGCTGCAGGGGGAGAGACACAGAGGGGATGGTCAACCTACACTGAGACAGCAGGGACCTGGGGCGAGCTGCAGGGGGAGAGACACAGAGACACAGAGGGGATGGTCAACCTACACTGAGACAGCAGGGACCTGGGGCGAGCTGCAGGGGGCGACACAGAGACAGAGAGGGGATGGTCAACCTACACTGAGACAGCAGGGACCTGGGGCGAGCTGCAGGGGGCGAGAGACACAGAGCGGATGGTCAACCTACACTGAGACAGCAGGGACCTGGGGCGAGCTGCAGGGGAGAGACACAGAGACACAGAGGGGATGGTCAACCTACACTGAGACAGCAGGGACCTGGGGCGAGCTGCAGGGGGAGAGACACAGAGACACAGAGGGGATGGTCAACCTACACTGAGACAGCAGGGACCTGGGGCGAGCTGCAGGGGAGAGAGACACAGAGACACAGAGGGGATGGTCAACCTACACTGAGACAGCAGGGACCTGGGGCGAGCTGCAGGGGCGAGAGACACAGAGACACAGAGCGGATGGTCAACCTACACTGAGACAGCAGGGACCTGGGGCGAGCTGCAGGGGAGAGAGACACAGAGACACAGAGGATGGTCAACCTACACTGAGACAGCAGGGACCTGGGGCGAGCTGCAGGGGCGAGAGACACAGAGACAGAGGGGATGGTCAACCTACACTGAGACAGCAGGGACCTGGGGCGAGCTGCAGGGGGCGACACAGAGACAGAGGGGATGGTCAACCTACACTGAGACAGCAGGGACCTGGGGCGAGCTGCAGGGGGCGACACAGAGACAGAGGGGATGGTCAACCTACACTGAGACAGCAGGGACCTGGGGCGAGCTGCAGGGGGAGAGACACAGAGACACAGAGACACAGAGCGGATGGTCAACCTACACTGAGACAGCAGGGACCTGGGGCGAGCTGCAGGGGCGAGAGACACAGAGACACAGAGGATGGTCAACCTACACTGAGACAGCAGGGACCTGGGGCGAGCTGCAGGGGGCGACACAGAGACAGAGGGGATGGTCAACCTACACTGAGACAGCAGGGACCTGGGGCGAGCTGCAGGGGGCGACACAGAGACAGAGGGGATGGTCAACCTACACTGAGACAGCAGGGACCTGGGGCGAGCTGCAGGGGGAGAGACACAGAGACAGAGGGGATGGTCAACCTACACTGAGACAGCAGGGACCTGGGGCGAGCTGCAGGGGGAGAGACACAGAGACACAGAGGATGGTCAACCTACACTGAGACAGCAGGGACCTGGGGCGAGCTGCAGGGGCGAGAGACACAGAGACACAGAGGGGATGGTCAACCTACACTGAGACAGCAGGGACCTGGGGCGAGCTGCAGGGGCGAGAGACACAGAGACACAGAGCGGATGGTCAACCTACACTGAGACAGCAGGGACCTGGGGCGAGCTGCAGGGGGAGAGACACAGAGACACAGAGGATGGTCAACCTACACTGAGACAGCAGGGACCTGGGGCGAGCTGCAGGGGGAGAGACACAGAGACACAGAGACACAGAGACACAGAGCGGATGGTCAACCTACACTGAGACAGCAGGGACCTGGGGCGAGCTGCAGGGGGAGAGACACAGAGCGGATGGTCAACCTACACTGAGACAGCAGGGACCTGGGGCGAGCTGCAGGGGGAGAGACACAGAGACACAGAGGATGGTCAACCTACACTGAGACAGCAGGGACCTGGGGCGAGCTGCAGGGGCGAGAGACACAGAGACACAGAGGATGGTCAACCTACACTGAGACAGCAGGGACCTGGGGCGAGCTGCAGGGGCGAGAGACACAGAGACAGAGGGGATGGTCAACCTACACTGAGACAGCAGGGACCTGGGGCGAGCTGCAGGGGGCGACACAGAGACACAGAGCGGATGGTCAACCTACACTGAGACAGCAGGGACCTGGGGCGAGCTGCAGGGGCGAGAGACACAGAGACAGAGGGGGAGAGAGAGAGAGAGGGGGAGAGAGACACAGAGACACAGAGGGGGAGAGAGAGAGAGAGAGAGAGAGAGAGACACAGAGACACAGAGGGGGAGAGAGAGAGAGAGAGAGGGGGAGAGAGACACAGAGACACAGAGGGGGAGAGAGAGAGAGAGAGAGAGAGGGGGAGAGAGACACAGAGACACAGAGGGGGAGAGAGAGAGAGAGAGACAGAGGGAGAGAGAGAGAGAGAGAGAGAGAGAGAGAGACACACAGAGGGAGAGGGGGAGAGAGAGGGAGAGAGACACACAGAGGGGGAGAGGGGGAGAGAGAGAGACACAGGGGGAGAGGGGGAGAGAGAGAGAGAGGGGGAGAGAGACACAGAGGGGGAGAGAGAGAGAGAGAGAGAGGGGGAGAGGGGGAGAGAGAGAGAGACACAGGGGGAGAGGGGGAGAGACACAGAGGGGGAGAGAGAGAGAGAGAGAGAGAGAGAGACACAGAGGGGGAGAGGGGGAGAGAGAGAGACACAGGGGGAGAGGGGGAGAGAGAGAGAGACACAGAGGGGGAGAGAGAGAGACACAGGGGGAGAGGGGGAGAGAGAGAGAGACACAGAGGGGGAGAGAGAGAGAGAGAGAGGGGGGGGAGAGAGAGAGACACAGAGACAGAGGGGGAGAGAGAGAGAGAGAGGGGGAGAGAGACACAGAGACACAGAGGGGGAGAGAGAGAGAGAGGGGGAGAGAGACAGAGAGACAGAGAGAGACACAGGGGGAGAGGGGGAGAGAGACAGAGAGAGACACAGAGGGGGAGAGAGAGAGAGAGACAGAGAGAGACACAGAGGGGGAGAGAGAGAGAGAGAGAGAGAGAGAGAGAGAGAGAGAGAGAGAGAGAGAGAGAGAGAGAGAGAGAGAGAGAGAGGACATTATCAGTCAACAGAAACAAGGTTGGGTGTTTTCTATGAATCTATGGTGGTTAAAATGGAGTTAGAAGTTACAATGGGTTTGTATAGGAAGGGGGCGGGGCAACTAAAATGTATATCAAATATCTGAAGACTGAATCGAGCAATTTAAAAACTGTCTGGGGTGAATTATAACCTGTCTGGGGTGTTCACATGAGAATTATAACCTGTCTGGGGTGTTTACATGAGAATTATAACCTGTCTGGGGTGTTCACATGAGAATTATAACCTGTCTGGGGTGTTCACATGAGAATTATAACCTGTCTGGGGTGTTCACATGAGAATTATAACCTGTCTGGGGTGTTCACATGAGAATTATAACCTGTCTGGGGTGTTCACATGAGAATTATAACCTGTCTGGGGTGTTCACATGAGAATTATAACCTGTCTGGGGTGTTCACATGAGAATTATAACCTGTCTGGGGTGTTCACATGAGAATTATAACCTGTCTGGGGTGTTCACATGAGAATTATAACCTGTCTGGGGTGTTCACATGAGAATTATAACCTGTCTGGGGTGTTCACATGAGAATTATAACCTGTCTGGGGTGTTCACATGAGAATTATAACCTGTCTGGGGTGTTCACATGAGAATTATAACCTGTCTGGGGTGTTCACATGAGAATTATAACCTGTCTGGGGTGTTCACATGAGAATTATAACCTGTCTGGGGTGTTCACATGAGAATTATAACCTGTCTGGGGTGTTCACAAAAAATGTGTCAAAGAAGACTGGTATGAACAACTACAGATGGCAGTTTCTAAGGTACCCCAACATGACATGCTTCTCTTAACTGGTGACATGAATGCCAAAGTAGGAACCGATAACTCCAACAATGAGAGGGCAATGGGCAGGCACGGATGTGGCGAAAGGAACAACAATGGCGAACGTCTTGTCGATCTCTGCATGAGTAACAACCTGGTCATCGGAGGTACCATCTTCCCTCACAAGAACATCCATAAGCTCACGTGGCAGTCACCTGATGGTAGGACCATCAACCAAATCGACCACATTATCATCAATGGTAAATGGCGCAGGTCGCTGCAAGATGTTAGAGCTTACCGGGGAGCTGATGCCTTTAGTGACCACTACCTAATCGCTGCCACCATTAAACTCAAGTTGAAGAAGTCAATCCCACAAGGCCACCGGCAGAGGAAACTGGACATTGCAAAACTCCAGTATCCAAACAAAAACAAGGAGTTTGTGTTGGAACTCAGAAACCGCTTCAGCACCTTAGAGCAGGGTTCCCCAATTAATTTTCCTCGAGGGCCATATTTTGACTAGGGTACCAGGCTGGGGGCCGAGTCCGCACGCGTGAGGTCGAGGTCTTGCCCTGAAAATTCATTTTCAGGGCAGGACCCCATTTGAAAAGGATGCCCAGTTTGACATGCATAGGCTACTGACCCCCATTTAATGCCATTTATATCTGGGACCCCCCCCCCGCGGGCCGCAAGGGAGCGCTCCGCGGGCCGCAAATGGCCCGCGGGCCGCCTATTGGGGAACCCTGCCTTAGAGGCTTCTTCTGAAATGATAGAAGAACCCACCGTAAGCAGCAAATGGAATGCCATCAAAAACATATACACCGAAACGGCAAAGAAGGTCCTGGGCTTCAAACAAAAAGGGGCAAAAGAATGGATATCGGCTGACACTTGGCAGAAAATCGAAGAGAGAAAGCAGTTGAAGGCAAAGGCTCTGAACACCAAGTCCCAAAGACTCCTCGAAAAAGCCAACATGTCCTATAAAAACATGGACAGAGAGGTAAAGAGGAGTGCGAGGAGAGACAAAAGGGTCTTTGTTGAACACCTGGCAAGTGAAGCTGAAAAGGCTGCAGCCTATGGAAACTTGGGCACAGTGTACAAGATAACCAAGCGTCTCTGCGGCAAATGTACAAACCAAACTGCCCATGTTATGGACAAGAATGGCAACATCTGTACAACAGAGCGCGAGCAAGCAGCCCGATGGGTTCAACACTTCCAGGAAGTACTCAACCTCCCTGAGCCAGAACAACCAGCCAACATCACAACAACATACAATATCCTGGACATAAACATCAATCCCCCTGACTCTGCTGAGATTAAAACCGCCATACAGACTCTGAAGGGTGGCAAAGCATGTGGCATTGATTCCATCCATGCCGAGATGCTGAAAGCCGACATTGTTACATCAACACGAGTGCTGACGGACCTCTTCCAAAACATCTGGAATAGTGACACCATCCCCGAAGACTGGTCCAAAGGTCTTATTGTCAAAATCCCCAAGAAGGGCAACCTCAAGAACTGCGACCACTGGCGTGGAATCACACTTCTATCCATTCCAAGCAAAGTGTTCTGCAGAGTCCTTCTCAACAGGATGGAGACAGCCATTGACACCAGGCTTAGACAGGAGCAAGCAGGCTTCAGGAAGGGAAGAGGATGTACGGACCAGATCTTTGCACTGCGAAAAGTAATAGAGCAGTGCCTAGAATGGAACACACCCCTATATATAAATTTCGTGGACTTCAGGAAGGCTTTCGATAGTGTCCACCGAAACACCCTCTGGAAGATACTGCACTCCTATGGGATACCACCAAAGCTGATATCCATCATAAAAACATTCTATGAACATTTTGAGTGTAGTATCATCATGGGAAATAACCTCTCTGAGGCGTTTCCCGTGCAGTCCGGAGTGAGGCAGGGGTGCATCATCTCTCCTATCCTCTTCCTTGTCGCCATTGACTGGATCACCACCAACACCACAGCTGACAGACCGAGAGGCATCCAGTGGACCCTATTCTCCCAGTTGGAAGATCTTGACTTCGCTGATGATCTTGCTCTCCTATCCACAAACCACAACAACATGCAGGCTAAAACTGACAGGCTTAGCACCTTCGCCAGACAGGTCGGACTCGATATTAACACCTCAAAAACACAAGTGTTGTGTGTGAACTCTACCCCCACACAACCCATCCTTGTCGATGAAAAACCACTTGAGTTTGTGGAAGATTTCACCTATCTGGGCAGCCTTATCAGTAAGGACAGTGGGGCATCAAAAGACATCAAAGCAAGGCTGGGAAAGGCTCAGGGTGCCTTCTCCCAACTCCGATCCATCTGGAGATCAAAACAATATAGCCTCAAAACGAAGATGCTCCTATACAACAGCAATGTCAAGTCTGTTCTGCTGTATGGTTCTGAGAGCTGGAGAGTGGTCAAAACAGACACTAGGAGATTAGAAGTGTTCCACAACAGATGCCTCAGACGTATATGTCAGATATTTTGGCCGAATAAAATCTCAAACAATGAACTGTACAAACAAACAGGGAGCCGGAGCATTACAAAGGACATTACACACAGACGCCTGAGATGGCTAGGACATGTACTGAGGATGGAGCAGGACTGCATCACAAAGGTGGCCTTAAGATGGACACCACCAGGCAAAAGAAAACCTGGGAGGCCCAAGACCACCTGGCGCAGAACTGTGACGCAGGAGCTGAAACAGATGAACCTGTCCTGGGGAGGAGGAGAGGCGCAACATGCTGCCAGGGATCGGATGCAATGGAGAGCGCTCATTGAAGCAAATAGGGGACGAAGAGGAGTAAGTAAGTAAGTGGGGTGTTCACATGATAATTATAACCTGTCTGGGGTGTTCACATGATAATTATAACCTGTCTGGGGTGTTCACATGATAATTATAACCTGTCTGGGGTGTTCACATGATAATTATAACCTGTCTGGGGTGTTCACATGATAATTATAACCTGTCTGGGGTGTTCACATGATAATTATAACCTGTCTGGGGTGTTCACATGATAATTATAACCTGTCTGGGGTGTTCACATGATAATTATAACCTGTCTGGGGTGTTCACATGATAATTATAACCTGTCTGGGGTGTTCACATGATAATTATAACCTGTCTGGGGTGTTCACATGATAATTATAACCTGTCTGGGGTGTTCACATGATAATTATAACCTGTCTGGGGTGTTCACATGATAATTATAACCTGTCTGGGGTGTTCACATGATAATTATAACCTGTCTGGGGTGTTCACATGATAATTATAACCTGTCTGGGGTGTTCACATGATAATTATAACCTGTCTGGGGTGTTCACATGATAATTATAACCTGTCTGGGGTGTTCACATGATAATTATAACCTGTCTGGGGTGTTCACATGATAATTATAACCTGTCTGGGGTGTTCACATGATAATTATAACCTGTCTGGGGTGTTCACATGATAATTATAACCTGTCTGGGGTGTTCACATGATAATTATAACCTGTCTGGGGTGTTCACATGATAATTATAACCTGTCTGGGGTGTTCACATGATAATTATAACCTGTCTGGGGTGTTCACATGATAATTATAACCTGTCTGGGGTGTTCACATGAGAATTATAACCTGTCTGGGGTGTTCACATGATAATTATAACCTGTCTGGGGTGTTCACATGATAATTATAACCTGTCTGGGGTGTTCACATGAGAATTATAACCTGTCTGGGGTGTTCACATAAGGATTAAAACCTGTCTGGGGTGTTCACATGAGAATTATAACCTGTCTGGGGTGTTCACATGATAATTATAACCTGTCTGGGGTGTTCACATAAGGATTAAAACCTGTCTGGGGTGTTCACATGAGAATTATAACCTGTCTGGGGTGTTCACATGAGAATTATAACCTGTCTGGGGTGTTCACATGAGAATTATAACCTGTCTGGGGTGTTCACATGAGAATTATAACCTGTCTGGGGTGTTTACATGAGAATTATAACCTGTCTGGGGTGTTCACATGAGAATTATAACCTGTCTGGGGTGTTCACATGAGAATTATAACCTGTCTGGGGTGTTCACATGAGAATTATAACCTGTCTGGGGTGTTCACATGAGAATTATAACCTGTCTGGGGTGTTCACATGAGAATTATAACCTGTCTGGGGTGTTCACATGAGAATTATAACCTGTCTGGGGTGTTCACATGATAATTAAAAACTGTCTGGTGACCAAAATGATATATAAAATGACTTTTAACAGCTTCACTTCATAACTAAACCTGCTATTTGTTTAATTCAACGTTTTTTGATGACTTTTATCAAAGTCCGGCTTTGTCGCGGACATCGTGACGAGGCTGACGCGTTAAGATAACGTAACCGGAAGTCGACCTACGTATAACTGGCTTGCAAGGGCTTCTGGGAAACGGAGTCCAATGCAAAGTGAACGCTCTGCTCTTTGTCTGTGAGTCGGATACTGTACACTGCGTGAAAAGGAGTTAACAGGAGGCAACCGCTTGGCTTTAAGGACTTTGCATTCGCTGAATAAAACACCTCTCTCTCTCAGCAGCAGCTCCAGTGCATCGTTCTGTCGGGTGGTCTTCTTACCTCTCTCTCTCAGCAGCAGTTCCAGTGCATCGTTCTGTCGGGTGGTCTTCTTACCTCTCTCTCTCAGCAGCAGCTCCAGTGCATCGTTCTGTCGGGTGGTCTTCTTACCTCTCTCTCTCAGCAGCAGCTCCAGTGCATCGTTCTGTCGGGTGGTCTTCTTACCTCTCTCTCTCAGCAGCAGCTCCAGTGCATCGTTCTGTCGGGTGGTCTTCTATAAAATACCTCTCTCTCTCAGCAGCAGCTCCAGTGCATCGTTCTGTCGGGTGGTCTTCTTACCTCTCTCTCTCAGCAGCAGCTCCAGTGCATCGTTCTGTCGGGTGGTCTTCTTACCTCTCTCTCTCAGCAGCAGCTCCAGTGCATCGTTCTGTCGGGTGGTCTTCTTACCTCTCTCTCTCAGCAGCAGCTCCAGTGCATCGTTCTGTCGGGTCGTCTTCTTACCTCTCTCTCTCAGCAGCAGTTCCAGTGCATCGTTCTGTCGGGTGGTCTTCTTACCTCTCTCTCTCAGCAGCAGCTCCAGTGCATCGTTCTGTCGGGTGGTCTTCTTACCTCTCTCTCTCAGCAGCAGCTCCAGTGCATCGTTCTGTCGGGTGGTCTTCTCGATGATGAGGGTCGGCAGGAAAACGTTGGCTCCGAAATCTATGAGCATCCGGACGTACTCCACACCGCAGCCGTGACGCACGCACATCTCTAACACCGTCTTACTGTTGATATCTTTATGGAGAGAGAGAGAGACACATCTCTAACACCGTCCTACTGTTGATATCTTTATGGAGAGAGAGAGACACATCTCTAACACCGTCCTACTGTTGATATCTTTATGGAGAGAGAGAGACACATCTCTAACACCGTCTTACTGCTGATATCTTTATGGAGAGAGAGAGAGACACATCTCTAACACTGTCCTACTGTTGATATCTTTATGGAGAGAGAGAGAGAGACATCTCTAACACCGTCTTACTGTTGATATCTTTATGGAGAGAGAGAGACACATCTCTAACACCGTCTTACTGTTGATATCTTTATGGAGAGAGAGAGACACATCTCTAACACCGTCTTACTGCTGATATCTTTATGGAGAGAGAGAGAGAGAGAGAGAGAGAGAGAGAGAGAGAGAGACATCTCTAACACTGTCCTACTGCTGATATCTTTATATTTGACTCATGATCAGAGCTTCCGTTGCTCCAGACTGTATGACGGAAGCATTTATATTTTACTCGTGATCAGAGCTTCCGTTGCTCCAGACTGTACGACGGAAGCATTTATATTTTACTCGTGATCAGAGCTTCCGTTGCTCCAGACTGTATGACGGAAGCATTTATATTTTACTCATGATCAGAGCTTCCGTTGCTCCAGACTGTACGACGGAAGCATTTATATTTGACTCATGATCAGAGCTTCCGTTGCTCCAGACTGTATGACGGAAGCATTTATATTTTACTCATGATCAGAGCTTCCGTTGCTCCAGACTGTATGACGGAAGCATTTATATTTGACTCATGATCAGAGCTTCCGTTGCTCCAGACTGTACGAAGGAAGCATTTATATTTGACTCATGATCAGAGCTTCCGTTGCTCCAGACTGTATGACGGAAGCATTTATATTTGACTCATGATCAGAGCTTCCGTTGCTCCAGACTGTACGACGGAAGCATTTATATTTGACTCATGATCAGAGCTTCCGTTGCTCCAGACTGTATGACGGAAGCATTTATATTTTACTCATGATCAGAGCTTCCGTTGCTCCAGACTGTACGACGGAAGCATTTATATTTGACTCATGATCAGAGCTTCCGTTGCTCCAGACTGTACGAAGGAAGCATTTATATTTGACTCATGATCAGAGCTTCCGTTGCTCCAGACTGTACGAAGGAAGCATTTATATTTGACTCATGATCAGAGCTTCCGTTGCTCCAGACTGTACGAAGGAAGCATTTATATTTGACTCATGATCAGAGCTTCCGGTCCTCCAGACCAGGGGTTCCCAACCTTTATATTGTCACGGACCGGCTGACAGTTTATAAAATGTTCGCGGACCGGCAAGAGTGACGCATTACTTTACCTGGGTAACATCATCTTCTGATACTTGTTTTGTTTTGACATGAAATAATAATCCTGACGAATGAACAACAGTGTCGGCGAATTAATAACCGTGGTTCTAACGCGGTGTTACTCACTCATGGTCCGGGGGTCGTGGGGGGTCCCCCGGGGGTCGTGGGGGGTCCAGTTGTAGTCTGGGTCGGCCCCGTAGAGCAGCAGAGCTCTGAAACACTCCATGTGACCGTACAGTGCTGACAGGTACAGAGGGCCACTACTGGACACACTGGACGAGGACACGCCCCCTCGGGAGCCAGAGTTCACCTGGGCGCCGTGACGGAGGAGCTCCCTCAGGATGGAGACGTCGCCCTCTCTGGTCGGGAGGGGGAGGGCGGGGGAGAGAGGGTTAGGATTTAAACCATTTAGGCCTGACGTCGAAATAAAAAAAACGTTCGCTCTGAAAGAATATATATTCAAAGATTTGTGCTGCATTTTTACGATTTTTCAAAAATAGCAGACCTACAGGCGAGTGGCGCGCTACGAGCTTGTAGATCTGATATTTTTCAATAGCTAAAGCATAACATAATGCTTAGTTAAAACACCAAAAGGGCTAAAGCAGACATTTAGCAGACATTTAGCAGACATTTAGCAGACATTTAGCAGACATGTTGAGGGTCCAATGGAGTTTGGAACGTTTTTCCCTGGAACTACATATTTAACCCTAACCCTGGAACTACATATTTAACCCTAACCCTGGAACTACATATTTAACCCTAACCCTGGAACTACATATTTAACCCTAACCCTGGAACTACATATTTAACCCTAACCCTGGAACTACATATTTTAACCCTAACGCTGGAACTACATATTTAACCCTAACCCTGGAACTACATATTTAACCCTAACCCTGGAACTACATATTTAACCCTAACCCTGGAACTACATATTTAACCCTAACCCTGGAACTACATATTTAACCCTAACCCTGGAACTACATATTTAACCCTAACCCTGGAACTACATATTTAACCCTAACCCTGGAACTACATATTTAACCCTAACCCTGGAACTACATATTTAACCCTAACCCTGGAACTACATATTTAACCCTAACCCTGGAACTACATATTTAACCCTAACCCTGGAACTACATATTTAACCCTAACCCTGGAACTACATATTTAACCCTAACCCTGGAACTACATATTTAACCCTAACCCTGGAACTACATATTTTCCGATGGGGGTAATTCTGGGGGTCGTTGACATGAAATAGTTGAGCACCACTGATATAGAAACATGAGGTTTAACCCTGTGAGAACCACTGATATAGAAACATGAGGTTTAACCCTGTGAGAAACACTGATATAGAAACATGAGGTTTTAACCCTGTGAGAACCACTGATATAGAAACATGAGGTTTTAACCCTGTGAGAACCACTGATATAGAAACATGAGGTTTTAACCCTGTGAGAACCACTGACATAGAAACATGAGGTTTAACCCTGTGAGAACCACTGATATAGAAACATGAGGTTTTAACCCTGTGAGAACCACTGACATAGAAACATGAGGTTTAACCCTGTGAGAACCACTGATATAGAAACATGAGGTTTTAACCCTGTGAGAACCACTGATATAGAAACATGAGGTTTTAACCCTGTGAGAACCACTGATATAGAAACATGAGGTTTTAACCCTGTGAGAACCACTGATATAGAAACATGAGGTTTAACCCTGTGAGAACCACTGATACAGAAACATGAGGTTTTAACCCTGTGAGAACCACTGATATAGAAACATGAGGTTTAACCCTGTGAGAACCACTGATATAGAAACATGAGGTTTTAACCCTGTGAGAACCACTGATATAGAAACATGAGGTTTTAACCCTGTGAGAACCACTGATATAGAAACATGAGGTTTTAACCCTGTGAGAACCACTGATATAGAAACATGAGGTTTAACCCTGTGAGAACCACTGATATAGAAACATGAGGTTTTAACCCTGTGAGAACCACTGATATAGAAACATGAGGTTTAACCCTGTGAGCACCACTGATATAGAAACATGAGGTTTAACCCTGTGAGAACCACTGATATAGAAACATGAGGTTTTAACCCTGTGAGAACCACTGATATAGAAACATGAGGTTTTAACCCTGTGAGAACCACTGATATAGAAACATGAGGTTTTAACCCTGTGAGAACCACTGATATAGAAACATGAGGTTTAACCCTGTGAGAACCACTGATATAGAAACATGAGGTTTTAACCCTGTGAGAACCACTGATATAGAAACATGAGGTTTAACCCTGTGAGCACCACTGATATAGAAACATGAGGTTTAACCCTGTGAGAACCACTGATATAGAAACATGAGGTTTTAACCCTGTGAGAACCACTGATATAGAAACATGAGGTTTTAACCCTGTGAGAACCACTGATATAGAAACATGAGGTTTTAACCCTGTGAGAACCACTGACATAGAAACATGAGGTTTTAACCCTGTGAGAACCACTGATATAGAAACATGAGGTTTTAACCCTGTGAGCACCACTGATATAGAAACATGAGGTTTAACCCTGTGAGAACCACTGATATAGAAACATGGGGTTTTAACCCTGTGAGAACCACTGATATAGAAACATGAGGTTTTAACCCTGTGAGAACCACTGATATAGAAACATGGGGTTTTAACCCTGTGAGAACCACTGATATAGAAACATGAGGTTTTAACCCTGTGAGAACCACTGATATAGAAACATGAGGTTTTAACCCTGTCAGAACCACTGATATAGAAACATGAGGTTTAACCCTGTGAGAACCACTGATATAGAAACATGAGGTTTAACCCTGTGAGAACCACTGATATAGAAACATAGGGTTTAACCCTGTGAGAACCACTGATATAGAAACATGAGGTTTAACCCTGTGAGAACCACTGATATAGAAACATGAGGTTTTAACCCTGTGAGAACCACTGATATAGAAACATGAGGTTTTAACCCTGTGAGAACCACTGATATAGAAACATGAGGTTTAACCCTGTGAGAACCACTGATATAGAAACATGAGGTTTTAACCGTGTGAGAACCACTGATATAGAAACATGAGGTTTTAACCCTGTGAGAACCACTGACATAGAAACATGAGGTTTTAACCCTGTGAGAACCACTGACATAGAAACATGAGGTTTTAACCCTGTGAGAACCACTGACATAGAAACATGAGGTTTTAACCCTTTGAGAACCACTGATATAGAAACATAGGGTTTAACCCTGTGAGAACCACTGATATAGAAACATGAGGTTTTAACCCTGTGAGAACCACTGACATAGAAACATGAGGTTTTAACCCTGTGAGAACGACTGACATAGAAACATGAGGTTTTAACCCTGTGAGAACCACTGATATAGAAACATGAGGTTTTAACCCTGTGAGAACCACTGATATAGAAACATGAGGTTTAACCCTGTGAGAACCACTGATATAGAAACATGAGGTTTTAACCCTGTGAGAACGACTGACATAGAAACATGAGGTTTTAACCCTGTGAGAACCACTGACATAGAAACATGGGCTACCCATCTTACTAACCAAGCGAACCCTACCTGGCAGCGGTGAGGACGGGGGAGCAGTTGTTGAAGGGGCTTCCGTCAGGGTGGGCTCCTGCTGCCAACAGCGCCAGCACACACTCCAGGTACCTGCCACGCACGCACGCGCACACACACACACACACACACACACACACACACACACACACACACACACACACACACACACACACACACACACACACACACACACACACACACACACACACACACACACACACACACACACACACACACACACACACCTCTGGATTACAGCCACGCATACACACACTGCACGGCACCAGTAATGAATTCTGTCCTGGCCATATATGGAGCGTGTCTTGAGTGTACAGGGTTTGATGAGGTCAGATCAACATATGGAATGTCAGAACATCGACAGGTCAACACCATATATGGAGCACACACACACACGCACACATACACACATGCACACATGCACACACGCGCGTACGTACCGTCCGCACACGGCTGTGAACAGGGGCGTCTGTGCCTTCACGTCCACACAGTCCACCTGGGCCCCGTGTGCCAGGAGCACCCGCACGCACCCCAGGGTGCCGCGGCCCGCGGCCAGGCGCAGCGGGGTGGCCGCGATGCCCCAGCCCCCCCGCACCTCCATGGACCTCTTGTAGATCTCCTGACACAGCATGTGGTCCAGGAGACTGGGGGGGGGGGGGGTTATTATCATAGTTAACACATTTAGACCTGAGATCAGATTCAAAAAATGTCTTCTACATCCTGACAGTTTAAAATGTCTTCTACATCCTGACAGTTTAAAATGTCTTCTACATCCTGACAGTTTAAAATGTCTTCTACATCCTGACAGTTTAAAATGTCTTCTACATCCTGAGAGTTTAAAATGTTCTTCTACATCCTGACAGTTTAAAATGTCTTCTACATCCTGACAGTTTAAAATGTCTTCTACATCCTGACAGTTTAAAATGTCTTCTACATCCTGACAGTTTAAAATGTCTTCTACATCCTGAGAGTTTAAAATGTTCTTCTACATCCTGACAGTTTAAAATGTCTTCTACATCCTGACAGTTTAAAATGTCTTCTACATCCTGACAGTTTAAAATGTCTTCTACATCCTGACAGTTTTCTGATAAAGCTATGTTTCTATGTCAGTCGTTCTTCGATTTTTTTAAAATTGCAGACCTACAAGCTCGTAGCGCGCCACTCTGTGGCGCGCTACGAGCTTGTAGATCTGCTATTTATTTTACAATAGCTTAAAGCATAACATAATGCTAACACCAAAAGGGGTTCCCGCCCAGAATGGGTTAACACATGAGGTCACCTTATAGCTTTTAACCACTTTGAACCGTTATTTAACATATTTAGACCTGAGGACGATTCTACAAATGTCTTCTAAATCATGACAGTTTTCCTGGAAAACCTCATGTTTCTATATCAGTGGTTCTCAACCTATTTCATGTCAAGGAACTCCCAGAATTATCTGTATTTGGCCGCCGACCCCCATCGGAAAATACCCCATCAGAAGCAAAGATTTGAGTTAAAAACGTTCGCTCTGAAAGAATATATATTCACACGCCACATTTTTACGATTTTTCAAAAATAGCAGATCTACAAGCTAAAAGCAAAGCAAAAGCAAAGTTACTATATTTACCCAGGGTATCTGGGCTAAGCTCAATAACTTGTTTCCAGCCAGACCCTGCTCATAGAACATTTCATGGTAGTGGTTCAATGCCTTGCTCAAGGGCACTTCAGCGGTGGTAATTTGAACGTGTCAGACCGCTGATTCGAACTAGCGACCTTCCGGTATCAAGACCGCTCCGCAATCCGTTCGGCCACCGCTCGTAGCGCGGCACATATTTTCAGATGGGGGTCGGCGGCCAAATCCAGATAATTCTGGGGGTCCTTGACATGAAATAGTTTGAGAACCACTGATATAGAAACATGAGGGTTTTACAGAAAACTGTCAGGATTTAGAAGACATTTGTAGAATCTGGTCTCAGGTCTGAATGGGTTAACAAAAAATAAACAAAATCATGAATTCTAAAATAAACTGGGGACGACCAATCACCATGCAGTTAAGTAATACATAAAGTAATAGATTACATTGGGTCATCATTGAGGTGCAATAATATAAAGTAATAGATTACATTGGGTCATCATTGAGGTGCAATAATATAAAGTAATAGATTACATTGGGTCATCATTGAGGTGCAATAATATAAAGTAATAGATTACATTGGGTCATCATTAAGGACAGCCTGTCTGAGGTGCTGGACGACCCACACTGCCTCCTCGTCTTCTGATGACTCTTCTTCTGTGGTGGTCTGGAACATATAGACCTGTTACACACACACACACGCACGCACACACACGCTGGTTTCATTTTAGGTACTGTGTCTTTAAACAGACGACATCAAAGTGCTTAAAGACTTAAACTTTGTATGCCAACTCCCTAGAGGCCAAGGAAAAACCTTTGCTTGGAATTTTTCACATCTGAGTGGCAGCGGTGGCCGAACGGTTTGCGGAGCGGTCTTGATACCGGAAGGTCGCCAGTTCGAATCAGCGGTCCGACACGTTAAAATTACCACCGCTGAAGTGCCCTTGAACAAGGCATTGAACCACTACCATGAAATGTTCTATGAGCAGGGCCTGGCTGGAAACAAGTTCTTGAGCTTGAATGAATGAATGAATGAATTTTATTTATATAGCACCTTTCCAAACAAAAAGTTACAAAGTGCTTTACAGACAGGATTAAAAACAACAATCATAAAGAACAATCAAGAACATCAGAATTAATAAAGCATAACATCAGATCAAAACAAATCACGGACAGAAAGAAAGGTAAATAAATGAAAAAATACACACCTACATACATATACACATGTACATACTTTCATACATACACCCATACACACACACACACACACACACACACACACACACACACACACACAGGTCTACACACATACATATAATACTGAAATTAGGAAAAACACTTGACATACAGGTGTGTTTTTAAAAGCTGTTTAAAAGCAGGCACTGTCTCCGCTTGCCTAAGGGCCAAGGGGAGGGCATTCCAGAGCGATGGAGCGCGGGCCGCAAAAGACCGGTCACCTCGGGTGACAAGATGAGTTATAGGTGGGACTAGAAGGGCCCTATCTGCAGATCTGAGGCTGCGGACCGGCCTGTGGGGTCTTAGCAAATCTGTGATGTAACTGGGGGCTAGTCCATGTAGGGCTTTGAAAGTGATTAATAAAACCTTAAAATCGATCCTGTAGCTCACAGGGAGCCAATGTAGGGTAGCCAGGATTGGCGTGATATGTTCACGTTTACGTGTGTTGGTGAGTAGGCGTGCCGCGGAGTTTTGCACCATCTGGAGACGTGCTATGTTTTTTTTTTGCTCATGCCGGAATAAACAGAGTTACAATAATCCAGTCTTGAAGAAATGAAGGAGTGTATAACTGTTTCTAGGTCTGCATGTGACAAAAATGATTTAATTTTAGCAATGTTCCTAATCTGGTAGTAGCAGGACTGGACAACTTTGGTAACTTGGGTGTTAAAGGAGATGTCAGGGTCAAAGAAGACACCCAGGTTGCGGGCTGATTGTGTAATGTTTGCAGATAAAGTGCCGAGTTCAGAGTGGAATGGGAGGGTGGAGTGTGGAGGACCGAAAATAATAACTTCTGATTTAGAGTCATTCAATTTAAGGTTAGCCCAGATACCCTGGGTAAATATAGTAATCATTTCATTTCATTGCTCTTTATAGCACCACCAGGAGGCCGACATATGTAAAACACATTTTCTAATATTACTCCTTCAGATTTTATCCAAATTTCACGCAAATCGGTACACATGCTCTCCATAGTCATGTGATCAAGACGGGTTTGTTTGATTTCTCATAATCCACCCTCATTGGCTACGATTGGCTTCTAAACTTTTCAGGAGTAGCCCGCTTTTGCCAAACATCACACACACACAAACTCCTATCCTCCTGGTGGAGACCTGTGCCCAGAAGGGCACTTTTTCTAGTTTACTGTCTGTCTGTCGCCAGGAGAAAATAGCAGATCTACAAGCTCACAGCGGCTTGTAGATCTGCTATTTTCGCCCCTTCTTCCTGTATTGCCACACATAGTATTCCGCTAGCATTCAACGACACACAAATATACCATAATGATGAAATAAAGAACTACAAATGCGCGTCATAGTGAACGCTACGGTAAGATGTGTAGTTTGTTGAGTTTATTTATTTACCTGCTCAGTAAATGTTTGTTTACGCACTTCTTCCCATCGCTGCTAATGCTGCTCTAAACCAGAGGATCACTCTGCATCATCCCATAGTCCGGAGGGGACGGCGGCCGGGGAGGGCCTCCCGTGATTGGCTGGCTGGCTGGTTGGTTGTCATGGCAACTGGACGTCTTTTTTTGTTGCGTGTAATGTAAGCGGTTATATTTGATTTTATTTATTGTATTTACTTAGCATTATTTATTAGTATCATTATTATAATTAATATAGTTATTGATAAATGTTTAATTTCTCAAATCATTATAATGTGTCATTGTAGTTACTGAACTTTAATGATCTCCACCAATAGAATGTTATTCCATTCATTAATTTATCAAACAGTTAATAACGTATTGATGATAAACAATAATCCATTAATGAATTCATCAAACAGTTAATATTAACTATATGTATGATTTATGAGTGGACGGAGTGCGGTTGCCAGGCAGCTGAGCAGCCAATCACAGCGCGGCCGTCCCTGTGGCTTATGGGACAGTGTGCTGTGTTTACTTCCTTGCCCAGTTTGAAAACCATCCAACGGTGTGTTGTCGCCCCCTACCGACAAGTGATTGTTATAGCAACCATTAACCTAAAACCTACTAAAAAAACCAACATCAACAACGTAATACTTACGTTTACTGTAAGGTTAATTTGAGCATCAAAACTATATTTTAAATAATTGTTATTAGCAGATGCATTGCATACAGCCTTAGAGTATATACATACTCTAAGGCTGTATGCTTAGAGTATATCTTATTAATATATACTCTAAGGCTGTATGCTTAGAGTATATCTTATTAATATATACTCTAAGGCTGTATGCTTAGAGTATTATTAATGTATAATACTCTAAGCATACAGCCTTAGAGTATATATTAATAAGATATACTCTAAGCATACAGCCTTAGAGTATATATTAATAAAATAAATGGTAAATGGTGCATTTATATAGCGCCTTTATCCAAGGCGCTTTACATAGATTGTGCATTACATTCACCCATTCACACATACATTCATACACCGATTGCGGCGGAAGCCGTGCAAGGTACCAACCAGCACATCGGGAGCAATTTGGGGTTCAGTGTCTTGCCCAAGGACACTTCGACATGTAGCCAGGAGGAGCCGGGATTCGAACCGCCGACCCATGGATCATTGGACGACCTGCTCTACCTCTTGAGATATACTCTAAGCATACAGCCTTAGAGTATATATTAATAAGATATACTCTAAGCATACAGCCTTAGAGTATATATATTAATAAGATATACTCTAAGCATACAGCCCATTTAGGTCCATTTGATATTGGCTTTAATATTTCAACATGAAATGATTTCACAAAAAAGCGAAAAACAGATTGGGGGGGGGGTGGGGGGACAAAATCGGTGAAAAACTGTGGGTATTATTTTAAAAATATTCCTAAAAGAAATTACTAATATTTCTCCTTTGGTCCACCTATTCCAATCCTGGGACATGTTAGAGTGCACAGTTTAATTTCACTGCCCATTGTGGGAGTTTTTTGTTTTTTAACCCTTTATAACTAAACAACTGCCTGTAGAAAGAAGAATGGTCCAGTAAACACCATTGTGGCGTGGTATGGGATGGGATTTCACTAAACACGGTTTAAATTCACCCAAACACCTGCCTGTAGGAAAAACCTTCTCTGTCACTGAGCATCATGAAGGTACCGAAAGACCCGCCCACCTCAGACATCATTATGATGTCACTGAGCATCATGAAGGTACCGAAAGACCCGCCCACCTCAGACATCATTATGATGTCACTGAGCATCATGAAGGCACTGAAAGACCCTCCCACCTCTGACATCAGCAACATTATGATGTCACTGAGCATCATGAAGGTACCGAAAGACCCGCCCACCTCTGACATCATTATGATGTCACTGAGCATCATGAAGGTACCGAAAGACCCTCCCACCTCTGACATCATTATGATGTCACTGAGCATCATGAAGGTACCGAAAGACCCGCCCACCACTGACATCAGCAACATTATGATGTCACTGATTATCATTAAGGTACTGAAAGACCCGCCCACCTCAGACATTATGATGTCACTGAGCATCATGAAGGTACTGAAGGACCTGCCCACCTCAGACATCATTATGATGTCACTGAGCATCATGAAGGTACTGAAGGACCCGCCCACCTCTGACATCAGCAACATTAAGATCGATACCTAACACCGGGGCTCCACCGGGCGCGTCAGCGTCGCGTCTCCGTCAGCGTTAGGGAATGTTCCCTTTTTAATCAATGAAGGGTGGCTCCACTGCCCGCGTTGCGTTGACGGAGATGCGACGCGTGCATTAAAATTGAACCGGTGCGTTTTTTGACGCACGCGACGGAGACGCAACGCGTCCGGTGGAGCCCTGGTGTAACGGTGCCGATTTGATTTAGATTGCGATTCTTAAATATATTGTGATTTAAATGGTAAATGGTGCATTTCAAGGCGCTTTACATAGATTGTGCATTACATTCACCCATTCACACACACATTCACACACCTTTACATAGATTGTGAATTACATTCACCCATTCACACACACATTCACACACCTTTACATAGATTGTGCATTACATTCACCCATTCACACACACATTCACACACCTTTACATAGATTGTGCATTACATTCACCCATTCACACACACATTCACACACCTTTACATAGATTGTGAATTACATTCACCCATTCACACACATTCACACACCTTTACATAGATTGTGCATTACATTCACCCATTCACACACACACATTCACACACCTTTACATAGATTGTGCATTACATTCACCCATTCACACACACACATTCACACACCTTTACATAGATTGTGAATTACATTCACCCATTCACACACACATTCACACACCTTTACATAGATTGTGCATTACATTCACCCATTCACACACATTCACACACCTTTACATAGATTGTGCATTACATTCACCCATTCACACACACATTCACACACCTTTACATAGATTGTGAATTACATTCACCCATTCACACACATTCACACACCTTTACATAGATTGTGCATTACATTCACCCATTCACACACACATTCACACACCTTTACATATATTGTGAATTACATTCACCCATTCACACACATTCACACACCTTTACATAGATTGTGCATTACATTCACCCATTCACACACACATTCACACACCTTTACATAGATTGTGCATTACATTCACCCATTCACACACACATTCACACACCTTTACATAGATTGTGAATTACATTCACCCATTCACACACACATTCACACACCTTTACATAGATTGTGCATTACATTCACCCATTCACACACACATTCACACACCTTTACATAGATTGTGCATTACATTCACCCATTCACACACACATTCACACACCTTTACATAGATTGTGCATTACATTCACCCATTCACACACACATTCACACCTTTACATAGATTGTGCATTACATTCACCCATTCACACACACATTCACACACCTTTACATAGATTGTGCATTACATTCACCCATTCACACACACATTCACACACCTTTACATAGATTGTGCATTACATTCACCCATTCACACACACATTCACACACCTTTACATAGATTGTGCATTACATTCACCCATTCACACACACATTCACACACCTTTACATAGATTGTGCATTACATTCACCCATTCACACACACATTCACACACCTTTACATAGATTGTGCATTACATTCACCCATTCACACACACATTCACACACCTTTACATAGATTGTGCATTACATTCACCCATTCACACACACATTCACACACCTTTACATAGATTGTGCATTACATTCACCCATTCACACACACATTCACACACCTTTACATAGATTGTGCATTACATTCACCCATTCACACACACATTCACACACCTTTACATAGATTGTGCATTACATTCACCCATTCACACACACATTCACACACCTTTACATAGATTGTGAATTACATTCACCCATTCACACACACATTCACACACCTTTACATAGATTGTGCATTACATTCACCCATTCACACACACATTCACACCTTTACATAGATTGTGCATTACATTCACCCATTCACACACACATTCACACACCTTTACATAGATTGTGCATTACATTCACCCATTCACACACACATTCACACACCTTTACATAGATTGTGCATTACATTCACCCATTCACACACACATTCACACACCTTTACATAGATTGTGCATTACATTCACCCATTCACACACACATTCACACACCTTTACATAGATTGTGCATTACATTCACCCATTCACACACACATTCACACACCTTTACATAGATTGTGCATTACATTCACCCATTCACACACACATTCACACACCTTTACATAGATTGTGCATTACATTCACCCATTCACACACACATTCACACACCTTTACATAGATTGTGCATTACATTCACCCATTCACACACACATTCACACACCTTTACATAGATTGTGCATTACATTACACCGATGGCGGAGGAAACCATGCAAGGCACCAAGCTGCACATCAGGAGCAATCAGTGGTTCAGAGTCTTGCTCAAGGACACTTCAACACTAACTCTGGGGGAGCCCACAGGGATCGAACCGGGAGCCTTGCGGTTGCCATCCGGCCACTCTACCGCTGATCCAAGTTACTTTGCTTTAATCATACTAGAACATTTTAAAACAATTATAAACAATATAGACCTTTATATGAAAAGTTCAACCATACACTTCAATCATACGAATTATACTGTATAATAATATAATGTAAAAAAATAAAAATATATAGAAAAAAGGCATGTAAGCACTTTTATTTTATTATTTTACTTGAATATTACATTGTTCAGTAGAAATGAAACACATGAACTGTTTTTGTTTGAAAACCTGTAAAAGACATGAAATACCTTTGATGTAAATAATTATGTCCAAGTCAATCATTTGAATTGCAGCCAATGGAGTGTAGCAGTTGATTATCCATTGAATACATACAATGAAATATAAAAATCACACCCGTGTGAAGTGAGGGGCGCTCATCATCATCACCGTACATCATCATCAAAAATGGTGGTCCCTTATTGGCCAAGCGTTCCCACCGGCATCTGATTGGTTAGCCGATTTGCTCGTCTACATTATGACGTAAATGTTCCCTTCATTGTCAACGGGGCGTTTCATGTTTAATTTACGTCATATTTGGCAGAGATTTGACCTGAATTCTCCTTTCATTGTCAATGGCAAATATTGAGACGTGTGAGGACAAAAGCTGTCTATAGGAGGAGCTATATAGCGCCCCTCAAAAAGGCACATTTTGGAAGGCCATTCGTACTTAGGCTATGTATCATAAGAGCCTTATTCATGAAGTTATGTCATATTTTGGCGATCATAGACATATTGTTGCATTGTTGGCGTTCCTGAGATTCCTTGCGAAGCACAGCGGAAGCAAAACGGAAGAACGGAAAGGGAGGTTCGGTAGGCCAATCAGAGGCCCGTTCCCAGCAGCCAATCAGAGGCCCGTTCCCAGCAGCCAATCAGAGGCCCGTTCCCAGAGGTTCGGTAGGCCAATCAGAGGCCCGTTCCCAGAGGTTCGGTAGGCCAATCAGAGGCCTACCGATAATGTACATCATCATAATGTACATCATCATAATGTACATCATCATAATGTACATCAGCATAATGTACATCAGCATAATGTACATCAGCATAATGTACATCAGCATAATGTACATCAGCATACTGTACATCTTGTCAATCAGAATTTGCGTCCCGACCTTCGTCTTCAATGTTTGTGTTTACACGATGTTTGTGTTCAATACACAAACACAAACAAATTGTCCATTCATTGTCAACGGCATTTAATGTTTGTGTTTAGGACGGAGTTTGTGTTTATAAACACACTAAAAGCTGGACATAGGAGGGGATAGCGCCCCTCAGAAATGGCCTGGAGAACCTCTTCTATCTGCTGCCTCAGAACAACTTCTTCTCAGTGACGCCTAGAATTATCTCAGCTCTCTGTACAAGAAAGAACTCTTGTTCGAATAAAATATATACAACACTTGTGTGAGGCACTGTGCAGACCCACTTAAAAAAATAATGCATGTAGGCTAGAAATGAAACAATAACTGAGGGGCGCTCTTATCATCAAACATCATCTCATTCTGGCCAATCACAATTTGCGTCCTCACTTCTGTCTTTAATGTTTTTGTGTTTACACAGACCCTCAAAGCTGGACATAAAGGAGGGGGTAACGCCCCTCAAAAAATGGTAGAAGAAATGTCTTGTATTCACGCGGACGCCGTCGTCGGTCTCGTCGCCTCAGATGAAGTTCAGGACCAGTTTCTTGGTGAGTCTGTTCCGAAATTCTGGCATCTGTTTGTACTCCTTATACTGCCCCCTGCTGACCACCGGTTCACGTCCGTCAGCACGCCGAGAATGTCTCCGTCACTGTCAGGAAACAGAAGAGAAGCAAAATGCCTCTAAATTACAACTTCCTCACCCAGGAGTCCGCCCAGCTCCTAATCCAGACAACAGTCTTGTCAAAAGTTGACTATTGCAACTCCCTCCTTACTGGCCTACCGGCATGTGCACTTAAGCCCCTCAAACTGATCCAAAATGCCGCAGCTCGCTTGGTCTTCAACCAGCCAAAATTCTCACACGTCTCCCCCCTTCTCCACTCCCTCCATTGGCTCCCGGTCGCTGCCCGCACAGAAAACCAAACTCTGATGCTGGCATTCAAAGCAACCAAAGGCATGGCTCCCCCATATCTCACAAGTATGATCATACAAACCCTCCCGCGCACTCAGATCAGCCAACGCAGGGAAGCTTGAGGTACCCTCACAAAAAACGCCGGGACAACGCTCCACACGTCCCAAACCTTTCTCCCTTATGGCTCCAAAACTATGGAATGCACTTCCCATCACAGTCAGAACTGCAGCCTCACTCCCAATCTTCCGCCGTAGTCTGAAAACCCACCTCTTCAGACTCCACCATGGCCCGTAGCACTTGCCCTAGCCTAGCCCCCTTAGATAGCACTTTATGTAGACTTAGGTAGTATTTTTAAACAGACTTATAGCTTGTTACGTAGACAGCACTAGAATTGCATTTTTATGTAGTCATAGCACTTTATAGTACACATGTATAATATATAATATAGTATAGTATGTATAGTTTACATAGATACTCCACTGTTACATTCTTAGTTTACGCTTGAGTCATGATAACTACTTTTTATAGTGTGTGAGTGAGTGTGGAACTATAGTGGTCCTCTGGAGTTAGCCTGGCTAATAAGCCAGACCGAATCAGCCGTTGGCAAAAAAAAGTGCCTGCCGGCGGATTACCACACGACAGTGTGATTTGAGTCTGGCTTATTAGCCAGGCTACTCTGGAGTGAGTGTGGAACTATAGTGGCCCTCTGGAGTGAGTGTGGAACTATAGTGGCCCTCTGGAGTGAGTGTGGAACTATAGTGGCCCTCTGGAGTGAGTGTGGAACTATAGTTGTAACTATTGCCACTATAGGTGTTATAGTTTGCTTTATTTCTCTAAGACAAAGTTCATAATAAGGTTAAAATAAGTTCATAATTGTTTATTATCTTCCTAAAAGGTCTAAGTTCATAATGAAGTCACATTTACGTTTAAAACATTATTTCATGTATTTGTGTCAAGTTGTTGTAATGCTTTTATTTTGAAGAGTCAAAGTCATGTTCTGTGTCTCGTTTGGTCTGCTCTCATGTCAATTGGTTACACAGGACTTTTGTATAAGCAATCAAGCCACAAGCAGCAGAAGCAGCAAGGTGCAGCTCCGTTTGCACTGGTCACACAAAGAGACTAAGTTACAAGAGGGACCTAAGAATGAAGAGATTCCCTTCTTTGTTATTTGCACGCAGCCAACGAGGTATTTGTTGTTTGTTTTATGTCTGTATTTTACTTTGGTAAAATGTTTGCATCTACATGCTGTGCATGTCATGTCGTATTTATGTTAATTGTAACGTGCTTGTTTTATTGTATCGTTTATAGTTTTCACGGTGAATTTGGAGGATCCACAAGTCTTCAAATAAATCAGTTTCAAGGAAACCACTTGTGTCTGTGCTCGGAGGGAGTTACAGTGAAAACTCAAACTGTTCATCGACGCAGTGGACAACGCACGCTAATTGACGGTCGTCAAGATCAAAGGACCAGGCCAGCTGCACGGAGTGATCGTCAGCAAGCACCGACAGATGAGCCCGTTCAGCTCAAATGAAAGCTCAACTAGAAGAAGAGGATATAGCCCTACAACGGACTCTGGAGGAAAAACAGAGAAAAATAAAGAAATTGGAGACAGTTAAAGGTCTGAATGCAGCACAAGCGAGAATTCTGGTGTATGATCAAGGGAGCATCAAAGAAGAACGGAAAGACATATTACTAGAAAATGAGAGAGGAGCAGATAAACAAGTACCTGCTTCCACAAGTCATCTGTCCAGTCATACGTCTCCCGTGCCACAAGCCTCTTATGACAGTACAGCAGATCTCGTTAATGTGCTGGCAGGTGCTTTAAGTGCCAACAGAATCCCTATTCCTGAACCTCCAATATTCAGTGGGGATCCATTACAGTATAATGACTGGAAACTCTTTTGAAACACTGATTGACCAGAAGAACATAAAAGAGAAGGAGAAGATATATTACCTTCGAAGATACATAGGTGGTCAAGCTCAGAAGGCAGTTGATGGCTACTTCCTGCTCGGAACTGAATCTGCCTATGTTGCAGCATGGGAGATTCTGGAGGAGACATACGGAAACCCATTCACAATTGCCAAGGCGTACAGAGACAAGCTCCAAGCATGGCCTAAAATGGGGCCTAAGGACAGCTTTGAGCTCAGAGAGTTCGCTTATTTTCTCCGCAGTTGTGAGGCTGCCATGGTCAACAACAAGACTTTGGAGATCCTGAATGACTGTAATGAGAACAGGAAAATCCATTCTAAGTTACCAGATTGGCTAACGGCTGCATGGAATCGAAAGGTTATCGAAATGGAAGATGATAAAAAACAATTCCCCTCGTTCAGTCACTTTGTCAGATTTCTAACTAAGGAAGCTAGAATTGCAATCTCAAAATCTCAAAACTGAAGTACACTATGTGTGTCGAACCAAAGTAAAGGAAATCACTCCCTCTGACATCATAAAATGAGAGAGAACATCACACAAAAGGACAATGGCCACTACGAAATGCCATTACCATTCAAAGAAGAACGACCAAACTTGCCCAACAACAAGATATGTGCAGTGCACCGCCTAACTTCTCTTGAAAGGAGACTAAAGAAAGACCAAAAGTACTACAGAGACTATGTCAATTTTATGGATGACATAATTGAACGCGGTGACACAGAGAAGGTGAACCCTTGGGGTTCCTGTCACCCTTTGTCCTTCTGGGGAAACAAATACTCCAACAAATGTGTAGAGAGAAGGTCGGCTGGGATGAGGAACTTCCAGAAAATCTCAGACCTCAGTGGGAGTCCTGGATTAGAGACCTACCCAATTTAGCTGAAATGCAAATTGAAAGATCCTACTTACCTTCAAGTTTTGGCGACGTCAAAAGGTATGAGCTGCACCATTTGGCTGACGCGATACGGTGTATGTACTTACCTGCGAGCCGTCAACGAGTCAGATGAAGTTCATTGCTGTCTGGTAATGGGAAAGTCAAGAGTTACGCCAACCAAAGTCACTACTATACCAAGACTGGAACTCTCAGCGGCTGTTGTAGCAGTTCGAACCAGTGACATGCTCCGAAACGAGCTAGAAATCCAAGATCTGCAAGAGTTCTTTTGGACAGATTCCACAGTCGTTCTAGGCTACATAAACAATGATGCTAGAAGATTCCAAGTGTTCGTAGCCAACCGTATACAGAGAATCAAGTCAAGTACAAAGCCTGAACAGTGGGCTCATGTTGCCTCTGAAGACAATCCGGCAGATCACGCCTCCAGAGGTTTGACTGCAGAGCAACTTAAGACCTCAAACTGGTTCTCGGGACCAAAGTTTCTCTGGCAAAGACAGCTACCCATAAGAGAGTGCAAGGTGGGAGAAATCAAGGAAGATGATCCTGAACTCCGCAAGGCTTTTGTGTTACACCAAGGCAGAAGAAGATAGATCACTGCTGGATCGCCTAGAGAAGTTCTCTGATTGGTCAAGAGGAGTAAGAGCTATTGCCAGATTGAAACGACATGTCAAAAAACACAAAGGTGTGAAACAACGAACCAGTGAAAATACAAGTCTGGAAGAAAGGAAAGAAGCGGAACTTGCTTCATCAAGCTAGTTCAAGCAGAAGCATTCTCAGATGAGATAAAGAGCTTGGAACTTAAGAAAGCAGTTACCAAGACTAAGGACAGTAAGCTGTGCAAGTTAAATCCATTTTTGGATGAAGAAGGCATTCTGAGAGTGGGAGGACGCTTGAGTCAGGCCACGTTACACCCACACGTGAAGCATCCGGCCATACTCCCAAAGAGCAGCCACATTACAGCCCTACTCATTAAGCACTTCCACGAAAAGGTGCTTCATCAAGGACGTGGAATGACGATGAACGAACTGCGAGCCAATGGATGGTGGATCCTGGGATGCAGCAGCACAGTCTCGTCGCACATATTCAAATGTGTCAAGTGTCGAAAGTACAGAAGAAGTACTGAGGAACAGAGAATGGGTGACTTACCTGAAGACAGAACGGAGGCAACTCCACCCTTCACTTACACAGGCATAGACGGTGGGAGGACTCTGCTTCGGTCCGATCTATGTTAAAGAAGGAAGGAAGGACATCAAAAGATATGGACTCATACTTACCTGTCTATGCTCAAGGGCCATACACATTGAAGTTGTTGATGATATGACAACTGATGCATTTATCAATGCTTTGAGAGCGTTCACTGCCATAAGAGGAAATATTCGTCAACTAAGAAGCGACCAAGGCACCAATTTTGTTGGTGCAAGGAGAGAGTTTGCAGAACTCATGAGAGGAATGGACCAAGAAAGAGTGAAGGCTCTCGGATGTGAGTTTCTTATGAACCCCCCAGCGGCTAGTCACATGGGCGGCATTTGGGAGAGGCAAATAAGAACTATAAGTGTTCTTACTGCTGTTCTCGACCAGTCGGCACAAAGGCTTGACACAACCTCACTAAGAACATTCCTATATGAGGTCATGGCCATCATTAACAGCAGACCACTTACCGCTGAACACTTGAACGGCCCATCTGGACCTGAACCTTTAACTCCGAACCATATCCTGACAATGAAGTCCACAATACTACTGCCCCCACCTGGACAATTTGTTAAAGAAGATCTTTATCTCAAGAAGAGGTGGCGCAGAGTCCAGTATTTGGCCAATGAGTTTTGGACTCGTTGGAGAAAAGAATATCTTTTGAACCTACAATCAAGACAAAAGTGGCACAAGGACAGAAGGAACTCGAAGGTCAACGACATCGTCCTTCTGCAAGACGATCAGGCACCACGCAACAAATGGAAGCTGGCCAGAATCACCGATGTCTACCCAGGGTCAGATGGTAGGGTGAGAAAACTAAAACTGATGGTTAGCGACACCACATTTGACAAAAAGGGAAAGCCCACAACTAAAACAGGGTTTCTTGAGAGACCTGTACAGAAGGTTGTCACTCTGCTTGAAGCAGAGACCTGTACAGAAGGTTGTCACTCTGCTTGAAGCAGAGGCCTGTACAGAAGGTTGTCACTCTGCTTGAAGCAGAGGCCTGTACAGAAGGTTGTCACTCTGCTTGAAGCAGAGGCCTGTACAGAAGGTTGTCACTCTGCTTGAAGCAGAGGCCTGTACAGAAGGTTGTCACTCTGCTTGAAGCAGAGACCTGTACAGAAGGTTGTCACTCTGCTTGAAGCAGAGGCCTGTACAGAAGGTTGTCACTCTGCTTGAAGCAGAGGCCTGTACAGAAGGTTGTCACTCTGCTTGAAGCAGAGGCCTGTACAGAAGGTTGTCACTCTGCTTGAAGCAGAGGCCTGTACAGAAGGTTGTCACTCTGCTTGAAGCAGAGGCCTGTACAGAAGGTTGTCACTCTGCTTGAAGCAGAGACCTGTACAGAAGGTTGTCACTCTGCTTGAAGCAGAGACCTGTACAGAAGGTTGTCACTCTGCTTGAAGCAGAGGCCTGTACAGAAGGTTGTCACTCTGCTTGAAGCAGAGGCCTGTACAGAAGGTTGTCACTCTGCTTGAAGCAGAGGCCTGTACAGAAGGTTGTCACTCTGCTTGAAGCAGAGACCTGTACAGAAGGTTGTCACTCTGCTTGAAGCAGAGGCCTGTACAGAAGGTTGTCACTCTGCTTGAAGCAGAGGCCTGTACAGAAGGTTGTCACTCTGCTTGAAGCAGAGGCCTGTACAGAAGGTTGTCACTCTGCTTGAAGCAGAGGCCTGTACAGAAGGTTGTCACTCTGCTTGAAGCAGAGGCCTGTACAGAAGGTTGTCACTCTGCTTGAAGCAGAGGCCTGTACAGAAGGTTGTCACTCTGCTTGAAGCAGAGACCTGTACAGAAGGTTGTCACTCTGCTTGAAGCAGAGACCTGTACAGAAGGTTGTCACTCTGCTTGAAGCAGAGGCCTGTACAGAAGGTTGTCACTCTGCTTGAAGCAGAGGCCTGTACAGAAGGTTGTCACTCTGCTTGAAGCAGAGGCCTGTACAGAAGGTTGTCACTCTGCTTGAAGCAGAGACCTGTACAGAAGGTTGTCACTCTGCTTGAAGCAGAGACCTGTACAGAAGGTTGTCACTCTGCTTGAAGCAGAGACCTGTACAGAAGGTTGTCACTCTGCTTGAAGCAGAGACCTGTACAGAAGGTTGTCACTCTGCTTGAAGCAGAGACCTGTACAGAAGGTTGTCACTCTGCTTGAAGCAGAGACCTGTACAGAAGGTTGTCACTCTGCTTGAAGCAGAGGCCTGTACAGAAGGTTGTCACTCTGCTTGAAGCAGAGGCCTGTACAGAAGGTTGTCACTCTGCTTGAAGCAGAGGAAAGGGTTTAAGGTTTTACCTGAAATTTCATGGAAAAGGTTTAATAACTGTAATGGTTTACTTTATTTTTTAGCTTTAAAAGGTGTTAAGAAGAAATCCCACATGAAGGTTTGTGAGATTTGGTGGGAGTGTAACTGTTGCCACTATAGGTGATATAGTTTGCTTTATTTCTCTAAGACAAAGTTCATAATAAGGTTAAAATAAGTTCATAAGTTTATTATCTTCCTAAAAGGTCTAAGTTCATAATGAAGAAGTTCATAATTAAGTCACATTTACGTTTAAAACATTATTTCATGTATTTGTGTCAAGTTGTTGTAATGCTTTTATTTTGAAGAGTCAAAGTCATGTTCTGTGTCTCGTTTGGTCTGCTCTCATGTCAATTGGTTACACGGGACTTTTGTATAAGCAATCAAGCCACAAGCAGCAGAAGCAGCAAGGTGCAGCTCCGTTTGCACTGGTCACACAAAGAGACTAAGTTACAAGAGACTGTCATAAGAAAGGTTATAAGGACCTAAGACTGAAGAGATTCCATTCTTTGTTATTTGCACGCAGCAGCCAACGAGGTATTTGTTGTTTGTTTTATGTCTGTATTTTACTTTGGTAAAATGTTTGCATCTACATGCTGTGCATGTCATGTCGTATTTATGTTAATTGTAACGCACTTGTTTTATTGTATTGTTTATAGTTTTCACGGTGAATTTGGAGGATCCACAAGTCTTAAATAAATCAGTTTCAAGGAAACCACTTGTGTCTGTCTGTGCTCGGAGGGAGTTACAATAGTGGCCCTCTGGAGTGAGTGTGGAACTATAGTGGCCCTCTGGAGTGAGTGTGGAACTATAGTGGCCCTCTGGAGTGAGTGTGGAACTATAGTGCCCCTCTGGAGTGAGTGTGGAACAAATCTATCAATATATGTATATATAATATGTAATATGTACACTGTGCCCAACATGACAGCCATGTAAACACACACACACAATGTCATTTAACTAAACATCATGCTTTGAAAACATTTGAAGTGATAAATAGACAATATAAGTCCCGTAAATGTATTCCATTTGATCAACACTCACTTCCTTGTTTCTGAGGCGACTCGTTGCCTCTGCGCGCCAACTTGGAATACTTTCATTACCGTAAGCAAAGAAGTACTTTGCTTTGTTGTCACCTTTGGGTCTATTTATTAATTTGTGTATCAAGTAGGCGTCTAATAAGCGGGTTAATGCATGGCGGGGTGGTACTCAGCCATACATTATCCCTTACTTAACTTATCCTATATTACAATTCTCTTCATTCCACTTGTGCGAATTGACTATAACTTTGTGCAGAGTTTGTGTGGCCAAGTCATAGACATAGAATACAGACTATGCAGAAGTGCCGCTCACGCCTGTGGCAGTAGGGCTACTGTATGTGCGTTGTGTACGTGATACGTCACTGACAAGTCATGTTTTAGGTTTAAGGCACTTTTAAAGACAAGACGAGAGTTCCCACTTCATAAACAAAACTAATATGAAGCATCTAGTAGAGAAATGGTCAACGTGTGGTCATACTTGGAAGCTGTACGGTCTCGTCGTCTCAGATGAATTTGAGGACGAGTGTCTTGGTCAGGGTGTTACGGCGGATTTCTGGCATTTGTTTGTACGTCTTCAACTGTCTTCTGCCCACCTCCCGGTTCACGGCCGTCAGGACGCTGAAAATGTCATCTCCTCTGTCAGGAAACAGTGGAGTAGAACGTTACATTAGGAAAACAGCTGAAACCCAGCGCTGGACATTTCATTGATGTTTATTCTGTTGTGAGGAGGATGTGAAAATCACTTCTCTGTGTGAGAGCTCATAACAACACATGGAAGAGTGTCCTGTCGGAATGATTTACATTGCATATCAAAAAAAGTTCCCTTTAAAGAATAACTTGTTATTAGAGAAAGTAAAAGATGAGTGTTAATTTTTTTTCATTTGCTGCTTTCTTTTGTTTTAGCGATTTTAGCTATTTTTGACAGGGGGGCGGGGCATTCGAACATGGGGCTAAATATGTATTTTTTTACAACATTTTATAGCGATTTATTTTTTTATTAGAAGATCACAAAAGATCACAGGATCTACTGAATGTGAAGGGGGTACTACAGTGCCCCCTATAGGGGGGTACTATAGGGGGCTGCTATACTGTGTTATATGGCTCAACATGCCAGTTTGTCACCCCTTCACATTCAGTGATCTTTTGTGGCCAGATGTAATTTCCTGGGGTCTAGTAGGACTATAGTAAATAATAAAAAAATAAATCGCTATAAAAAATTGTAAAGAAATACATATTTAGCCCCATGTTCGAATGCCCCGCCCCCCTGTCAAAAATAGCTAAAATCCCTAAAACGAAAGAAAGCAGCAAATGAGAAAAAAATAACACTCATCTTTTACTTTCTCTAATAACAACCTAAAACATGAACCTTGGTTGAAAAAAAACTAAAGTTGTCCTGTTGACAATTTGAGCAATATTATGTCCCCTTTGGCATGTCGTTGTAATGCATTTATAAAACTATGAGAACCTTTAATCAACATCACTAAATAAATACAATTATCTACTGGTATTCTCCTCCCAATGGCTTATTTTGTTAACAAAATAATAAAAGAAGGAAGCGTTCTACTTAGAACAGATGAACATTTATTGTTAAAGGCTTGTAAAGTCAAGCTGACAGATGTTGAAACCTCCGTCTCACCTGGCTGCTCTTTTCTCAAGCTGTTCACACAGCTCCTGGATGTAGATGGAACCTTTCTTCTTGTCCCGGAATGCTTTGCAATCCTCCACGGTCGACATGCCCATCAGGAAGTCTGCGTCGTTTGGAACCATTTCGTCCTGATGTAACGAGACAGAGTCTTCCTGTAGTGTGTCGTCCTGTCCCCCGCTGGGTGTCGGGGGTGGCGGCAACACCCCCCGCTGGTAGTCGCTCCCCTGGCACGCCTGGATGAAGAACAGCTTGGGCTTCCCTGCCAGGGTGGGAGCGTTCCTGCTTCTGAAGGGCTGAGTCAACTCTCTGAGCGAAACCTTCTCACCATCCGAACCCAACACGCATCCCGTGTTGCCGTGAGACAGCACACACACCACCTGATGTCAATGAAAGAGGCACAATCAATGTGTGGAAACAGGCCAATGCACAGGGAAGGACTGACACCTCTGTAGATGTTCAACACCTCCTACCAAAGCATCTGCCTCAGTGAAATCCTGTCCTCCCAGTTCTTTCAGCACACAACGGATGCCATCCGCTGTCTTGTCGGAGTGTGTCTCCACCTCAAAGCCCAGCTTGGAGAACACCCTTTTCAGTTCCTCTGTGTGACACCATGAGGAGAGAGAGAGAGAGAGAGAGAGAGAGAGAGAGAGAGAGAGAGAGAGAGAGAGAGAGAGAGAGAGAGAGAGAGAGAGAGAGAGAGAGAGAGAGAGAGAGAGAGAGAGAGAGAGAGAGAGAGAGAGAGAGAGAGAGAGAGAGAGAGAATGTTTTATAGAAGATAGAATACTCCCCACTCCTTGGGGGGTGTTTTTTTTGTCACTGTATATTTTGTAGTAGTAGTAGTAGTCTTGCTCAGGGACACACATGGACAAATTGCTGGCCTGGCATGGAATCCTACCGCCAGGACCACTAACCACTCAGCTGTGGTACAACCAGGACCTCTGGCTCCCCAGATGTGATCACCAAGGCCACCCATAACTAGTGGTCCAAAGCACAAATCAGTGTTGACTTTGATCAAAGGCCTTAATTGACTATCAGAAATAGATCAGATCAGATCAGATCAGATCAATAACGCAGGGATACGAACCCTGGTCTTTCAGAGTTCCTGGTCGGTCATTCAGCTCGTCCACGGTGAATGTCTCGTTGTTGATGATCAGACACGTCCCACGTGGGGTATGGGTCAGTGTGTAGTATTCATTCTGTAGGTCTGTAGTCTGACCTACAGACAACAATACATATAGTTACATTACACTGTAGTCTGACCTACAGACAACAATACATTACACTGTAGTCTGGCCTACAGACAACAATACATTACACTGTAGTCTGGCCTACAGACAACAATACATTACACTGTAGTCTGACCTACAGACAACAATACATTACACTGTAGTCTGACCTACAGACAACAATACATTACACTGTAGTCTGACCTACAGACACCAATACATTACACTGTAGTCTGACCTACAGACAACACTACATTACACTGTAGTCTGACCTACAGACAACAACATTACAAAAAGAAAAAAAATAATACGACAATGACAGCAACACAACACTATCGTTACATCTGCAACCAAACAAAAACAAATACGGTAATCTACAAGGATCACATCGCGTTGCAATGTTGTGCGTTGTGAACTCATTCAATATGCTAAAATTAATCTGTAATAATAGTTTGAATGACATTAGAAACTAACTAACTAACTAGAGACTAACCTGCTTCACACCTCCAGTACTGAATCTAACTACAGACTAACCTGCTTCACACCTCCAGTACTGAATCTAACTACAGACTAACTGCTTCACACCTCCAGTACTGAATCTAACTACAGACTAACTGCTTCACACCTCCAGTACTGAATCTAACTACAGACTAACTGCTTCACACCTCCAGTACTGAATCTAACTACAGACTAACCTGCTTCACACCTCCAGTACTGAGTCTAACTACAGACTAACCTGCTTCACACCTCCAGTACTGAGTCTAACTACAGACTAACCTGCTTCACACCTCCAGTACTGAATCTAACTACAGACTAACTGCTTCACACCTCCAGTACTGAATCTAACTACAGACTAACTGCTTCACACCTCCAGTACTGAATCTAACTACAGACTAACTGCTTCACACCTCCAGTACTGAATCTAACTACAGACTAACTGCTTCACACCTCCAGTACTGAATCTAACTACAGACTAACCTGCTTCACACCTCCAGTACTGAGTCTAACTACAGACTAACTGCTTCACACCTCCAGTACTGAATCTAACTACAGACTAACCTGCTTCACACCTCCAGTACTGAGTCTAACTACAGACTAACTGCTTCACACCTCCAGTACTGAATCTAACTACAGACTAACCTGCTTCACACCTCCAGTACTGAATCTAACTACAGACTAACTGCTTCACACCTCCAGTACTGAATCTAACTACAGACTAACTGCTTCACACCTCCAGTACTGAATCTAACTACAGACTAACCTGCTTCACACCTCCAGTACTGAGTCTAACTACAGACTAACTGCTTCACACCTCCAGTACTGAGTCTAACTACAGACTAACTGCTTCACACCTCCAGTACTGAATCTAACTACAGACTAACCTGCTTCACACCTCCAGTACTAACTACAGACTAACCTGCTTCCTGCTTCACACCTCCAGTATTGAGTCCACCAAACAGTCCTGCTAGTTCTGTCACCCTGGACTCGTCTCTCTGTGTGTAGAACAAAAGAAGACATTAACATTTTACAATCAGTTTTTAACGACAGCATGTTCTCATAAAGTATTTTTACACCTTTAGATAACGGGTCAAATGAAAGGAAAGCATTAATGGGGGTTCTGTCAGGCTCTTCAGGGAAACTCTGCAGGATAGACCTACTGTACATAATGCCAGATGTGTAGACCTACTGTACATAATGCCAGATGTGTAGACCTACTGTACATAATGCCAGATGTGTAGTCCTACTGTACATAATGCCAGATGTGTAGTCCTACTGTACATAATGCCAGATGTGTAGACCTACTGTACATAATGCCAGATGTGTAGTCCTACTGTACATAATGCCAGATGTGTAGTCCTACTGTACATAATGCCAGATGTGTAGACCTACTGTACATAATGCCAGATGTGTAGACCTACTGTACATAATGCCAGATGTGTAGACCTACTGTACATAATGCCAGATGTGTAGACCTACTGTACATAATGCCAGATGTGTAGACCTACTGTACATAATGCCAGATGTGTAGACCTACTGTACATAATGCCAGATGTGTAGACCTACTGTACATAATGCCAGATGTGTAGACCTACTGTACATAATAATAACAGATGTGTAGACCTACTGTACATAATGCCAGATGTGTAGACCTACTGTACATAATAATAACAGATGTGTAGACCTACTGTACATAATGCCAGATGTGTAGACCTACTGTACATAATGCCAGATGTGTAGACCTACTGTACATAATGCCAGATGTGTAGACCTACTGTACATAATAATAACAGATGTGTAGACCTACTGTACATAATGCCAGATGTGTAGACCTACTGTACATAATGCCAGATGTGTAGACCTACTGTACATAATGCCAGATGTGTAGACCTACTGTACATAATAATAACAGATGTGTAGACCTACTGTACATAATGCCAGATGTGTAGACCTACTGTACATAATAATAACAGATGTGTAGACCTACTGTACATAATGCCAGATGTGTAGACCTACTGTACATAATAATAACAGATGTGTAGACCTACTGTACATAATGCCAGATGTGTAGACCTACTGTACATAATAATAACAGATGTGTAGACCTACTGTACATAATGCCAGATGTGTAGACCTACTGTACATAATGCCAGATGTGTAGACCTACTGTACATAATGCCAGATGTGTAGACCTACTGTACATAATAATAACAGATGTGTAGACCTACTGTACATAATGCCAGATGTGTAGACCTACTGTACATAATAATAACAGATGTGTAGACCTACTGTACATAATGCCAGATGTGTAGACCTACTGTACATAATAATAACAGATGTGTAGACCTACTGTACATAATGCCAGATGTGTAGACCTACTGTACATAATGCCAGATGTGTAGACCTACTGTACATAATGCCAGATGTGTAGACCTACTGTACATAATGCCAGATGTGTAGACCTACTGTACATAATGCCAGATGTGTAGACCTACTGTACATAATAATAACAGATGTGTAGACCTACTGTACATAATGCCAGATGTGTAGACCTACTGTACATAATGCCAGATGTGTAGACCTACTGTACATAATGCCAGATGTGTAGACCTACTGTACATAATGCCAGATGTGTAGACCTACTGTACATAATAATAACAGATGTGTAGACCTACTGTACATAATGCCAGATGTGTAGACCTACTGTACATAATAATAACAGATGTGTAGACCTACTGTACATAATGCCAGATGTGTAGACCTACTGTACATAATAATAACAGATGTGTAGACCTACTGTACATAATGCCAGATGTGTAGACCTACTGTACATAATGCCAGATGTGTAGACCTACTGTACATAATGCCAGATGTGTAGACCTACTGTACATAATGCCAGATGTGTAGACCTACTGTACATAATGCCAGATGTGTAGACCTACTGTACATAATGCCAGATGTGTAGATATCTGTAAAAGTGTGTTCTGGGTAGTTCATTCTGATAGTTGGTTGAAAGAACCAAAATGTTGTTGTTAAAAGGTGCTCCTATAGATGACCGCAAAACCGCTTGGGAGAATGACTTGGGGAAGACACTTCCAAAACCGCTTGGGAGAATGACTTGGGGAAGACACTTCCAAACCGCTTGGGAGAATGACTTGGGGAAGACACTTCCAAACGAATGACTTGGGGAAGACACTTCCAAACGAAATGTGGGATTCCATCCTCACTTATATACGACGTGTGTCCGTTTAATGCATTTCACGGTAGTTCATAGAGCATACATTTCACGGTAGTTCATAGAGCATACATTTCACGGTAGTTCATAGAGCATACATTTCACGGTAGTTCATAGAGCATACATTTCCAAAGCTAAACTTTAAAATACCTGAATTGCAGTTTGTTGTAACCTATTCTAAACATATTTTGAAAAGAAAGAACATTTTACAATCACACCATCAATATTATTAACTATAATTTGTAAAAATTGATAAGCATTATGTCTGGATTATGGGGGCTCAATTCCTGATAAACTTATCAATAGATACATGATAGAGACTAATATAATATAGGAAATATAAATTGATCGTAGGTGTTGTCTGTAATTATAAGTTATTCTCTATCAAAGGTGTAGCTTTTAAAGGACTGTCAATTCTTAATTAACAGCTTCCCTAAATATTATCAGAGCATAATAATTAATATAAAGTTCTGAGTAGGTAATGAATTAGTTCTGCTGTATATCAGAGGTAGAGTGTTAGACACACCCTCAGAAAGGTCGTTAGAGGTAATTAATTAGTTCTGCTGTATATCAGAGGTAGAGTGTTAGACACACCCTCAGAAAGGTCGTTAGGTCGAGTTTCTCCACAAACCACAACTTCCTCTCTCATCTCTCTTCTTTCATTCTACTTCCTGTCTGTTCCATTCTAAGTCAATTTATTTTATTTAGTATTTTATCTTAATTATTATTAGGGCCGGGACTTTAACGCGTTAATTGAGATTAATTAACTACAGAAAAATTAACGCGTTAAAAAAATTAACGCATTTAATCGCACCTTTTTTTTCACGGCGGAACGTTTCTCACTGGGCGCATTTCTAGTACTGAATAGGCTCTGCATGCCTTGCACTGCTTGCAGGGGGAGGAGCAGCCCCCCCCCCCTGCATGCCTTGCACTGCTTGCAGGGGGGGAGCAGCCCCCCCCCCCCCCTCGCAGCAGCAGCAGTCCATTTTCACTCTACACTACAGCTCCGTCAGACAACAACACCACCCAAACGAGAAACGAATCGAATGAAGAAGCCGCTTATATCGCTTTTGCTCCGTGGATGGGGCATTTAGATTTAAAAGCTATCGGATGGACGCGTGGATAGCAGCATGGTTGTGTGCAATGTAAAGGATCCATAAGCCATATGACCAATGTTAGCTCCATGCTAGCTGCTTCAGCTTAGCATGTCTCGCACTGAGTAGAGGCTTGCAGAGGCTCGCAGAGATTTCACCACAGCACGAAGCTGTCAAGCTGTCCTCGATGCGAAACATACTGAAGCAGCAAGTGTGAAAGTCCGTGGTCAGACAATGTTCTGCCCCAACCCCATGTGAAATGCATTCCCCAGCTAGTTCATTCCACCGTTTTTTATTTTATTCCTTTGTCTAAGTGTTTCCCCCCTAATAATGCCCCACCATGCAAAGCACATTTGAGTATTCATAGACACTTTATATAGGCACTTGCTGCACTTGTTTATCTGTTGAAAAAAAAGTTGTATTGCTTAAAGGGGAATACCACTCATTTTCAAAATTTTTCTATGGAGTTGTGTGGAAAACTGGAAATAATAAAAAGTCACCTCATTTTGTGTTGCCTAGAACTGGAGGTCTGACAAAAAACAGTAACAATATGAAGTACAGCTTTGTGATGTCACTGAGATGTACTTGTTACTGTCACTGATTTTTTTTCAGACCTCCAGTTCTAGGCAACACAGAATGGGGTGACCTTTTTATTATTTATTATTATTAACAGCTCTAAGGTATATTAATGACAGTAAAATGTTGAAAATTAGTGGTATCCTGTAGTCACTATTCATTGATTCACTAGTATACCAAAATCCATTTGAAAAAATAGCTTTCTCACTGTTCTCGGGTCAAATAATGATATGCGATTAAAATGCGATTAATCGAGATTAATTAACTACAAAGCCTCTGATTAATTAGATTAAAAATTTTAATCGAGTCCCAGCTCTAATTATTATCTCTCTACTCTACTCTTATCTTTATCTTGTATTTACACTTACTGCTACATCTGAATTCCACCACAGGGATTAATACATTAATATCATTCTTCAGCAGTAAATGTTTTATTCTTTCAACCAGTGTCATGTTTGTCTCATGTCCCACCTTGAAGTGTCCTCCGTTCCTCGTCACCATGTCTTCTGTTTTCTCCATCAGCTGTGTTACCTCTGAAATGTCCCACTTGAGACCATCTAGAACATGGTACCTGTAGCTACATTTCTCCAGGATCCTCCTCAGAGGTTCTCCTTCAGACTCGATGTACTCCTCAACACGTCTCCCTCCCAGCCAGAATCCATACATGAACAGAACCAGAGCGTGTCTCCAGACTGTGTGCCCCAGAAGCTCCATGTGTTCCTCCACTGATCTCCTGTCAGCTTCACAGAAACTGGACCTGACATCGACCATCACCAGGACAGCGTGGGGTCCAGGAGAACACAGAGTCACACCGTGTAGAAGGACGTCTTTGGTCTTCTGGGATGGAGGTGTAGTCGACCAGTCTGGACACATCACCACACTCACTGTTCTGTCAGCAACTGGTCTCTGTTGTCTGACACATTCTGTCAGTTTAGGCTGGGTTTTAAACTCCTGGAATATGAGGTTTACTGTATGTTAATAATAATAATAATAATAATTATAATAATAACTGATCAATTATGATATACATTTATAGGTTAA